>NC_089743.1:64754613-64772113 GCF_040412425.1 Macrobrachium rosenbergii
AAATAGATCGGTTGGAAGGAGAGAGAGAGAGAGAGAGAGAGAAATTCTCTTCCAACTCTCAGTTTTTATGTCAACCATTTATTTCTCTTTTTTAAGGGTAATGTATTAAGCTAACTTTTAAATGAAATTACAATAACTTTAAATTCATTTAAAAGTTAACTTAATAATTTGGGAGCATGATTAGGGTCATATTTAGTGTTTAAACTTTAGAAATAAGCATTTATTAGCATTTTTAGAGACCATGCCAAACTTACGTGAAAATTCACCCTGCGCAAGGGGTTCTGGAACCTAACCTCAAATAAGTTCGAGTAGACTATCCCTTGATCCTTTGTCCCTGTCTTTTTGTTTTAAGAACATGCTGCCCATAATATAACTAACTATATGTTTTGTATGTAAGCTCTGTCAAATCTTATTATTGTGATATATATATATATATATATATATATATATATTTTCATCATCCTATATATGGATATTATATAATATATATATATATATATATATATATATATATATATATATATATATATATATATATATATATATATATATATATATATATATATATATATTATATATATATATAAAATATATATATATATATATATATATATATATATATATATATATATATATATATATATATATATATATATATATATATATATATATATATATATATATATATATATATATATATATATATATATATATATATATATATATATATATAATCACAAAATCCATGTAAGAGGATGAGTGAAAACTGGGACTTTGAACAAGTGCTTTCATAGTTTATTCTACATTTTCAAGTTCACAATGAATGCAGAAGAGTTTGACAGAGCTTTACATACAAAAACAGAAGGGGGCTGGGGTTACAGTTTATTATTCTGGGCAGCATGTTCTTTAAACAAAAAAGACAGGGACAAAGGATCAAGGGATAATCCAGGGTGGAGATTAACATTCCTGGTGCTTGTGGCTTCAATAAACACAGTCTCCAGCATATTCCTTTTTCGATGGTTATTGACTTTGTAGATTATCGATGACTTATCCCAGTTAATCCTATGGCCTGTCTTAAGCCAATGATCCACAATGCCATTATTTGATAAGCCTCTTGAAATGGCGTATTTGTGTTGGGAGCTTCTTACTTTTAGTCCTTTTGATGTTTGACCAATATAAATCTTATTACATTCTGTGCATGGAATACTGTTTAAAATATTATTTGAATTGTGCGGGCTATTCTTAATTAGTTTATTTCTCAAAATAGTATTATATTTAAATACTAAGCTAATATCAATAGTTTTTAAAATGGACACTGCAGGAATGAAATTAGGATGAAATGGTAAACAGAATATTCTTAAGTTCTTTGCTAACACTGGTTTTATTGTAATGTCCTTTTTGCTTTATTTTTACAAAGTTCTAAAAAATATTGAGGGTAACATAATCTCCTATTTTATCAATAATTTTAAACTCCTCTTCCAGAAATTCAGGCCTACAAATTTTGAGAGCTCTAAGATACATACTGGAAAATATATGTATATAGATATATAAGTATGTGTATAGATATATATACATACATATATATATATATATATATATATATATATATATATATATATATATATATATATATATAAATATATATATATGTGTATGTATATGTATATCTATATATAGACATATATATATATATATATATATATATATATATATGTATGTATGTATGTATATATATATATATATATATATGTATATATATACATATATATATATATATATATATATATATATATATATATATATATATATATATGCATATATATATATATATATATATATATATATATATATATATATATATATATATATATATATATATTATTAGACTTTGATAGCATGTTGATTGCAAAGGGCTGTGTACATATGCTGCATGTAATTTTAGATCAAAACATACAATGCCTGAAAGAGTCCAAATAGTATTTGAAAGTTTACAAGGTATTCATTTAACTAAAACTGTGTTATTTTGGATAATTCATACAGTGAAAAGACCAGTGAACTTTATACCGATGATGTTATTTATGGAAAAAATAGGGATCCTACTGATAAAGTTAATAAGCACTCTAATAGTGCTGTAAAACCATTGTTTAAATATAACCAAAAGCTACATGTGAAGCTCTTTGCTGTTAATACCGCTTTTCCTTATTTGTAAGGCACAATAAAAGCTCTCCTCCCTCTCCTAACAATTGTCTCATAGTGCAACTGCGAGGTTTTCCTCGTGTTACACTTTTAAAGAGCTTTTTACTCGAAATTTCCCTTTCAGCGCTGAATGACCTCCTAGGTCCCAGTGCTTTTGGTCTAAGTTTTATATTACATTTAAAACATGGAAGGTCCTACGACTAAGCTGAGAGGGAAAGATGCAAGTTGCAAGTTAATTAGTTTTTATGTTAATTCCCTATTTACGAAAGTGCCACTCGATGACTTGCTACTGTTTTTTGTAAGTAAAAAAAATTGAATGATAAAGAACTTTTGCCATAACGTCATGAATTTAACAACTGTAAAAACAAAAAAGTCTGAAAACAAATTTTTAGTAATAATTTATATATCGAGGAATGGTATACAACACTGGACAATCTGGTAAAGAACTGCAAGAGTGGTAGAATAAAAATGTAATGTACGCGTTGCAAACGAATTCCAGTATCATCCTTTGTTACATAAGAATTTTGACCAGTCCGTCGACTAGCTTTCACATAAAGTGTATTTTTTTAAGTTCATCAATACACGATAATTAATTGAATGGCAACTTATTAATTGTTTTAGAAATATGAACTAAAATGACAGTCTTTTTAAGGCTGACGAATTACTGAAAGTTCTATTCTTAAGGATTTAAAATCTGTTAAATATTTTTAAATATTTTTTACATTCCTATTATAGTTACTGCATATTCCACCAAGAATTTGTTTTGAAGAGTGTTTTATGCATGCTTAAGTTGGTTGTTAACTTGTTTTATTGTTATCTGTTCAGTATCCTAAAGGTGACTATAATAAAAAGTCGAAATTTTGGTAAATGTATATCCATTTATTGTCATACGAGAATTACATTCACATACACACTATATATATTTACTCATACACACACACACACACACACACACACACACACACACACACACACATATATATATATATATATATATATATATATATATATATATATATATATATATTAGAGAGAGAGAGAGAGAGAGAGAGAGAGAGAGAGAGAGAGAGAGAGAGGCTTAATAGCTTTATTAGTGTGATGGTGACTTTCCATTGAAGTGGATATACTGTATTCTTCACTGCAGTGATTACGTGTAATTCACAAAATAATACAACCACAAAACAAACTTTCAAAAATGTCTCCTCATAGTGTGACTCGGGCTGGACATGGGCTCAGTAGACCGCATACATGTATAAATATATAAATTTTGCTCTCTCATTCTCTCTGGAACACCGAGTATATTGCTCCCTGCTCTGTCTGCTATCAGTCCCTTTTCACACTCGATCCTTATCTTGTAAAGGTAAACTCATACACAGGACATTCATTTGTTAACGGGATTTGCATTTTCGGTTATTGGTAATTCTAAGTAATAGCTCTACGCCTGTTTTTATTTGGAAACTGGTTTTTTCTACACTTTTAGGGCTTCTGATATGGCGGTGAGTTTGTTTGTTGTCAGCCAACTGTTATTTGCCCCCTAACTCTACTCAACAGTAAAGGGGGACTGTGGGAATTCGGGGTTTTGGGTGGGGGAGAACACAGAAATGGAGCGGACATGTTTACATTGGGGAGGTGCCCTGTGGAGGGGAAAAACGAGAGGGAGTCATTCGCCAACAGGAGGGAGTTGAATGCATTTCGCCATGTTTAGTACTGACATCAGGGGGATGGAATGTCCCTTCGCCATGTTTAGTACTGGCCTGGGGGGGCACCAATACATTAACAAGTTGTTGCACTTGCCGGATGCGATATGAACCGTTCCAAATAGCATAGACGTAACTGTGCTCTGTCTTGTGAAGATCGCATATGGAAACCCCTTGTTGGATGGACTTCACGGTTAATTACAGGCAGTCCCCGGTTAATGGCGGGCTTGGTTAATGGCGATCCGGTTTTACAACGCTTGTTTAGCAACGAAAATCGCCGATTTCCTCTTATCGGCGCCGGTAATTGGGTATTGGCTACAATACATACCTAACAGAGGCGCCGGTAACCGAAAATCGGCGCTTCGGCGCCGATAAGCCCAGAAATTCCCAGAAAAAGCGCGAAAATCGCCGATTTTCGGTTAGCGGCGATTTTCGGTTATTACATTCTCAGAACAGAACCCCGTCGATAACCGAGGACTGCCTGTACAGGTTAATTACATTCGTGCGACAAAAATTGAAGATAAATCCATAATTAGCATTCAAAAACTGTAGAAAAAGTCAAGTCAGAAGGAAATCGCCGCCGCGGAGCTACTACTTAGATCTACCAAATTTCTTCTCAATACATAACCTTCGCAAATGCTTAGTAACATAGAAAAATAATTTATCAAATTACGACTTACAAGACGAGACAGTACCGGCTCTCCCCACAAATGTTACCCATAGTATCTCTAGATACATCTTTTAATTATGTTCGAATGGTGTTCTAGGTGATGTAGACCTCATTATAATGTTATTTCACAAAATTCATCTTCGGCACTAACAGGGCATTTTAAGGTGACACCTGTATAGATTAGGCTACTCGGAATACCAACTGGTTACCTACAGAAAAACGGGAGAGAAGTTGCAGAATGAAGTTAAAACTATTCAGAGGAAAAAGTGAGAGCGAGAGAAATGCCAACTCATGTACTGACTTAACTTGCAGGTGTGGTTGCAGTGTCGTGTTTTCACAAAAGAAATGAATGTCAAAGCGCGTGATTCATGTGCACTAATGGGCATAAACGTACGTATAAAGGAAAAACTAAATTGATGTACAAAGTACCTGATAACCAAGAGTGTATTAGGCCTCAAGTTGTCACTTTAACCAAGCTCTGCCAATCACGGACTGACTAATTTCACAGAACTGATCGATTAAATAAATTAGCCTTAAATGACAAATTTCCTGGTTTTTCCCACGATTGAAAATTCATGCCATTAACAAGGTTTTTAAACATGTTTTCACCTTCAGTTGATTATTGATTACATTTAATCTGCTGGAACCACTTTGAGCCCTAAAACATGACTGATTCTCGACACTCACTGTGCTCCAACACTGGGATTCCTACTTAAACAACTTTAAATGCCTATTCTAACCAACGTTCAGCCGGATAAATACCACTAAATATTAGCCAAAACTGGACATAAATGCTATCACAAGAAGGGTACTCACGAAGTATTGCGGAAACGAAAGTTGCACATGGAAGCTTAAAAACTGTCTTTTCTTGAAGACAGGTATGAACTTCTGGTCTCAAGACGTCGCCAGCCGAGACCCGCTACAGCGCCTTCGACAGAGAGCTGCTGGCTATCTACCAGGCTGTGAGGCACTTCAAGTACCTGCTGGAGGGAACCAAATTCACAATCCTTACAGACCACAAACCCTTGGTTCACGCACTTGCAAAACGGGGACGCCTGGTCCGCAAGGCAACAGTGGCACCTGACCGCCATCTCCGAGTTCGGTTGCACCATCAACTACGTCCCTGGCAAAAAAAAACCCAGTGGCTGACACTTTGTCAAGAATAGATATCAATTCCCTTCACCTTGGCATCGACTACGAAGACCTCGCGAGGGAACAAGCAGTGGATCCGGAGACGGCGGACTGCACGACAGCAGTGACGGCTCTCAAATGGGAAGACATGCCCTTAGCAAACTCAGACACAACTCTGCGACACCAGCACAGGCCGCCCACGTCCCCTGGTGCCTGCATCGAGGAGGAAACAAGTGTTCGACATCATCCACGGCCTCTCCCATCCATTGGGGCGCACAATGGCACGCCTCATGGCTGATAAGTTTGTCTGGCATGGCATCAACAAGGACGTCCGCCAGTGGGCAAGGAACTGCATCCCATGCCAGACGAGCAAAACATCCTGGCACGCTGAATCTGAGATCGGCGATTTTCCTCAGCCTTGTTGGCGATTCGGCCACATCCGCATTGACATAGTCGGGCCCCTTCCGCAGTCGGGGGGAGCCAGATACCTCTTGATGATCATAGACCACTCCACCCGCTGCCCTGAAGCAACCCCCATGGATGAGGCATCAACTACATCATGCGTAGAGGCCCTCCTCTCCAGTTGGATAAGCCACTTCGGAGTGCCAGACAGCATCACTGCAGACAGGGGATCTGCCTTCCTGTCAGAGCTTTGGGTCTCCTTGGCACTCCTGATGGGTACATCTCTACACAGCACAACGGCATGCAACCCCACAGCAAACGGCGTGGTCGAGAGGGCTCACCGCTCTCTTAAAGCAGCTCTCATGGCACACTGCACCAACGAGAAGTGGAAGGATCAGCTGCCCTGGGTCCTGCTGGGTCTCCGCACCGCACCGATAGCTGAGAAAGTCTACAGGGGAACACTGGCCGTACCCGGAGAGTTCTTCCCCCTCCTGAGGTTGAGGGAACTTGCACAAAGGTTCGCGCCCTGCCACAAGACCTTCACTGACAGAACCGTCACCTACAGCCCACCCGCCTGACACTCCTGCGCCTACGTCTTCGTCAGGGTGGACGCTCGCCGCCTGCCCTTAACCAGGCCCTACAGGGGGCCCTACCGAGTCATCAGGCGGGCCAGCAAAGCATTCCTCCTTGATATCCACAGGCAGGAGGACTGGATCACCATCGACAGACTGAAACCCGCATTCCTGTTAGACAGTGAAATTTGAGAAGTAGGCAGGTGCCCCAGAGTTCCCCCGCAATACCTCCCTGAAGGCACACCCACTTCCCCACCAAAGTGGGGCCTGGGACGGCCCAGAAAACGCATCCAGCCATTCCCAGGTGTCAGCTCCACCCTGGGCCCACAGTTCTCCAGAAGCAGGGTCCCGCTCTGGCTGCCTCAGCACCATGATTAATGTTGATTCATCCAATAATTGCTCATCTAATTATTGTTTTTTTGCAGGGGGAGTATTTGTAAGGGTGACAAATCGCGCCTCTCTTTCCTTGGGTTTCTCCTTTTCAGACGTACATTAATCACTTCATGTGCTTTACCTGTCTTTATTTCAGATTCTTTGTGTACCTCATCTTATGCATCATTGTACGGCCTTTCTGCCAACATGTATATCTACCTTTTATATGTCATGTAACAAATGTTGTACGTATTTTTATGCTTGCTAGAAAACACAAATCCTGTATGGACGCCGCAGGGGGTCTCGGGTCGCCCGCTACCTTTCCGTCTGCTTTTTGTTTTATAAACACCTGTCGAGAATAATAAAGAATCAGTCTTTCACTTCTGACTTTTCTTGAAGCTTCACAACAGATCATAAGATGATAAAACCGTTTTTGGGTCATGGTGGAATGCAGCCAAATTTTCATGCACCTAAGCGCACTGAATTACTGTTCAGCCTCACGTGGAATTGCTGGAGAGACCAAAAGAAGTCTCAGCAAACGTTCAACCTTTGGGAACATTCTTCGAACTTCCGGCACCATATTTGCAAATGCCTTTTGGTAGTCCTCAGCAGATGCACCATTGAACTGATTACGTGGAAGAAATAAATTTCTTGCTTTAAGGAATCAGAAAGTTCTGGATATTTCTGGACTGACTTCTCTTTGAATAACCCAGTTAAGAGCATTTCACTGAAGTCGAATATTTCAAGTGTGTACAAGTTCGTACCATATGCATAATTCATGGAGAAGGTAACTGTACATTGTGAGATCAGATGAAGTGAAATACTCATTTAAATACTCTGAGGCACTGTCAATAACTTTAAAGAACTCTGCTCTGTAATACTCCTCTGCACAACTGGGAGTATATTCCTGAGAACCATCATCAAGCCTCTTTGGAATTTTCTCTTGCACAACTTCAAAAATTTCCTTAAACTTGTTTTCTGAAGGAAGGGATTTGAGATTTTCTGCAGCTACTTTGGCAGCAGCAGGCATTCCATTAACTGTGACTTTTGAACCTTGAAGAGCAAGGTAGCTCCTGCTCGAAAATTCGAAATTATGGTGAATGTTTTATATGCTGAAGAAGCTTGACCAGCAATGTATCCCTTATGGCCTATAATTACCATAATTATAGCTTCCAAACTGAGCCATTCAATTTTCAGGTCTACCATTTTGCTTGTTTTAACTTTAAAACATAATATATTTGTAGAAAAGTAATGTCTAATAGGAAAATCAAAGGCTTAGATGCAGGAAAAATAATAAACTCACAGGCAGCTGCTGCAAATGTTGGCGTTTGCCGACTTCGTATGCAAACAATGGGACACGTCAGTCAAAATTTAAATGAACAATAATGAACGTAATGAAAAATGACATAATCTATTTCATTATTATTTTAATCTTTTATACTTGTTTGTGTTGAGTATGTATTTTATAATATTATTAATAGCCTCATTTTCAGCATCTGTTATATAAAACTTGGAGGGAAAAAAAGGTGGGGGCGCCACCAATCGATATGTTGTCCCTTCCTGAATAAAAAGTGGGGCGGGGATATGTTCCCCCCGCAGATGACGCCCATGAATGAGGTGAATGTAGCATTAATCTTCCTGAATTTTATCAGTCACATTCGTTGTTGGAATGCCTTCCCACTCCTGCAGACCGCCACTGTGCAACGGCAGTGCTGGCATAAGGCTAGTTTCATCTAAACCAACCAGCCACAGAGAGATCAGTGGACCAATCCCCTCGAATATTTGGAATTTTTACAGCAAAAAATGTCGTATTTATTCATGAATATGACTACTCTTAATATATTGAGATGAAAGAGAGATTTACAGAGAAGAATTTGACTATTGAAAACAGGAACAATAGGCATTTTCGTTCAGATTTTAGATATGACAGTTTTGGCTTAATTCGGTTTGTGTTTATCACAATAGATGTTAGACCAATAGTTACGTAGCCTTTGAGCGTCTAAGGATGACTAGAATTTCTCCCAGAGATCGCATTAATAACAAGATAAAAGTCACCATCTTTCGCGTAGCCAAGAAAGTTTTCAGTTACTTTTAACAGTTTAATTTTTTAGTTGTTTTGACTGTCACTTGATGTCACCCTCCGTAGTGGGGTAGTGCCGTCAGTGCACCAAATGCGGTGCAGTGGGGGCACTACTTAAGGTTCTTTGCACCGTGCGTACTGTACCTCCTTTCATATTCTCTTTCTTCCATCGTACTTTCCACCCTATCCTAACAGTTGATTTATAATGCAACTGCGAAGTTTTCCTCCTGTTACACCTTTCAAACCTTGTACTGTCAACTTCTGTTCAGCGCTGAACGACCTCACAGGTCCCAGTATTTGTCCTTTGGCCTAAATTCTGTATTCAGTTCAACTGGATGTCACTAGTGATGTACTACCTTCTTTAAACATGGCATAATTTGTTACGAGGAAAAGTAGATTTTTCAAGATTAATTCTCCCCAGTAATGTTTATGCAACGTCTGTATTCTTTATGAAAATAATTTTTTAGGTTTTCATAGTCTGGATGTTATGGTCATTACTATTATGATTTGGTAGACTAAATACCAGCTTTCCTAGTAAAAGTAATCATCCATGGAAATTAATTTATTTTTATTCCCATCCCACCAAAAATAATAAATGGCTGTTCCCAGATCGAGGCAGTTTACTCACAATGACTGCCAGCTCGTTATCCAACGTATAGTCGAGTTCTAGGCTATTTCATCTCCTGCATTTTGCTCCTTTTAAAGGACTGTTTTCAAATTATTACTTTCTTTTGCTATATTAATCAGGTTATTAACTAATTCTCACTCCATAACTATCAGTTTACGGAATATTTCTTTGATGATACTGAAGTAGAAAGTGATCATTTAAAAAAATCATTTGGAAGCCGGGTTTAGTCCCACCAGCCAATGGGGAAATCGCTTTCAAGGCCTTCCATCCATTGGCCAGAGCTCGTTGCTTCAGCCTGTGAGAGAAGGCGATAGATGAGGTTTCTGAGTTGGGTGTGGTGGAGGTATCTGATTGGCCAAGGGAAGGTCGTGGTCGACGTTTTGAGGCCAGAAGTTCGCACCCGTTTTCAAGAGAAGACACAGATTTTAAGCTGTCCATGTACAACTTTCGTTTCCGCAATACTTCGTGAGTACCCTTTTTGTGATAGCATTGATGCCCAGTTTTGGCTAATGTTTGGTGATATTTATCCGGCTGAACGTTAGTTAGAATAGGCATTTAAAGTTGTTTAAGTAGGAATCCCAGTGTTGGAGCACAGTGATTGTCGAGAATCAGTCATGTTTTAGGGCTCTAAGTGGTTCCAGCGGGTTAAATATAATCAACTGAAGGTGAAAACATGTTTAAAAACCTTGTTAATGGCATGAATTTTCAACCGTGGGGAAAACCAGGAAATTTGTCATTTAAGGCTAATTTATTTAATCGATCAGTTCTGTGAAATTAGTCAGTCTATGATTGGCAGAGCTTGGTTAAAGTGACAACTTGAGGCCTAATACACTCTTGGTTATCAGGTACTGCGGACACCAATTTAGTTTTTCCTTTATACGTACGTTATGCCCATTAGTGCACATGAATCTCGTGCTTTGACATTCATTTCTTTTGTGAAAACACGACACTGCAACCACACCCCCGCAAGTTAAGTCAGTACACGAGTTGGCATTTCTCTCGCTCTCGCTTTTTCTCTGAATAGTTTTAACCTTATTCTGCAACTTCTCTCTCGTTTTTCTGTAGGTAACTAGTTGGTATTCCGAGTAGCCTAATCTATGCAGGTTACACCTTAAAATGCCCTGTTAAAGCCGAAGATGAATTTTGTGAAATAACATTATAATGAGGTCTACATCACCTAGAACACCATTCGAACATAATTAAAAGACGTATCTAGAGATACTATGGGTAACATTTGTGGGGAGAGCCGGTACTGTCTCGTCTTATAAGTCGTAATTTGATAAATTATTTTTCTATGTTACTAAGCATTTGCGAAGGTTATGTATTGAGAAGAATTTTGGTAGATCTAAGTAGTAGCCCCGCAGCGGCGATTTCCTTTTGACTACTTTTTCTACAGTTTTTTTGGATGCTAATTGTGGATTTCTTAAATTTTTGTCGCACGAATGTAATTAACCTGTAATTAACCCTGAAGTCCATCCAACAAGGGGTTTCCATACGCGATCTTCACAAGACAGAGCACAGTTATGTCTGGAACGGTTCATATCCCGTCCGGCAAGCGCAATAACTTGTTAACGTATGGGTACCCCCCCCCAGGCCATTACTAAACACAGCGAAGGAACATTCCATCCCCCCGATGTCAGTACTAAACACGGCGAAGTGCAATTAACTCCCTCCTGTTGGCGAGTGGCTCCCTCTCGTTTTTCCCCTCCAGAGGGCACCTCCCCAACGTAAACACGTCTGGTCCATTTCTGTGTTCTCCCCCACCCAAAACCCCGAATTCCCACAGTCCCCCTTTACTATTGAGTAGAGTTAGGGAGCAAATAACAGTTGGCCGACAACAAACTAACTCACCGCCAGTATCAGAAGCCCTAGAAGTCGATGAATGTGGAATGTGGCGTTCGTTGAATTAAGGGATCAATGTGACTTTTCGTTGCGTTGGAGGAGTTTGGGGTGAGTTTCGACTTCTTGGGCAAAGTGTTGAGTAAACTAATGAAATAACCCCCAAGCTGTTTTAGCCGGTGGTATTTTGTTACATGGTGACCGAGGGACCGGTTTAGTCGTCGAGTAAGAGTAATGACACCAGTTTATGCCTCGAAATAAATCCCCATACAGGTCTTAGTCCCTAGATAAGGCTTCATGAAACTTGGTTAAATCCACCACTACGACGAACAGAATTTGTTGTGAGAATATTAAAGCGCACTCAGGTGTGTACTTTGAGGGTTAACCCAGTGTTTGTCTCCGTTACAGGGATTCTCTCTCTCTCTCTCTCTCTCTCTCTCTCTCTCTCTCTCTCTCTCTCTCTCTCAAGGGCTTTTAGTCTGTTGTGGGATAACCAGATGTGGTTATAATTTCAACGTCGTTTTTAACAGCGTTGCTGTCGTCCCTTTAAACGTAAAAAGTGAACAATGTTCAATTGTTAAGAATTAACCACTAGCCGTATTAGTCATGGTAGAGCGCTTCTGTGATTTCTGTGGCTTATTTATTTTTGTTATTGATTGCCATATATATATATATATATATATATATATATATATATAATATATATATATATAGATATATATATATATTTAGATATATATATATATATATATATATTTATATTATATATATATATATATATATATATATATATATAAGATAATATATAATAATAATAATAAATAATAATACCCTTTCCTCTTGGGAAATCGATCGTTTGATTTTACGTACAATTCTTAATCCAAGCTCATTGTGTGTGTATTTACTGTTTAGTATTTTAGGGGATTTGTGTTTGCCGAGTGAGTTGTCATAATTTATTTAATTTCTTACGTATTTTTTTTTTTTTTTTGTAGATGAATGCAGTACAGCCCCCGTCTGTCGACCTTTCCTCCCCTCTACGGTCTTATGTTTGTCAAAATAACGTAAGTGTCCCACTTATCACTGATATTCGTTTCCTTTTATTTTCTGAAATATCTGATTTTGCATTTGCAACTGTAATAAACCGGTCTTGTATGTATTGTGTTTGCAATTTTTTGTGTATTTGGATGTCTGTTTTTCACATTACTAATCTGAATGTTCTTTTTAGGGTGCTGATGCCTATAGTGAAAGTTGCACATCTCTAATGCATCCCATCGTTCCTACGGCACCCAGTCAACAAGTTTGCCCAAAGTAAGTGTTCCTGTGGCAATTTTTGACTGTTTTTCCTTCATTTGCATATTAAGATGTCAGTTAATAATTTTCTTTGGGACAGATAAGTATGAAATGCTTTTACTCTTTTTCATTGGGAGACGGGTAAGAATTAGGTGGCTCATTCTCAGTTTTTTGTAGGAATAACGTTACAGTTTACATCGTGGGTCCCCGTCCCAGCTCATAACTTCTGGTGCTGCATTTTGTTAAAAAAGACATACATAACAGTATCTACTGTATACTATTTAGGGAGTGACTTGTCTTCATTACTTTTACCAAGGATTTTTTTTTTTTTGTTTGTATGTTAGTCTGTCGTTTACAATATTAAAAAAAAAAGTAGATTTTTGTGGTACTGTTACCAGTTGGTTGGCGCCATGGTTTGCATCAGATGATTGAATTCTGTGAGACAGGAATGGTCTGTTGAGAAGGGAGCTTTTGTGAGGTTGGCTTGACCAGAGGATCTTGGCAGTGTCTCTTTCTCTGCCCCTTGGCGCCTGGCTGTCCTGACCAGCCTCTCCTATTATTGTTATTTCTCACTGAATACCAAATATATTTGGCTATTAAAATATGATTACCAAGATGATGATAACTCAACTTTTTATCGGTGATGGTTGGGTTTTCGTTAGTTAGGCTGCTTTTAGGCAAATGGCAAGTTTGATCTAGTATGTATCCAGTTGAGAGTACCTTAAGTTTTAAAGGTACATACTTCAGGGACTTTTCGTTACCAGCTTTATTCTAATAGTGATACCGCAATACGCTGTTGTAACCCTTCCCCCCTCTCTCTCTCTCTCTCTCTCTCTCTCTCTCTCTCTCTCTCTCTCTCTCTCTCTCTCTCTCTCTCTCTCTCTCTATACAAAGTGGTGCGCTTGAATTTCTTGATACTTACGGGAGCCTTTCTAAATGCTTGTCAGAATTCAATGCGCCCATTTCACAGATTACGTAATGAAATTAATTTTGGTTAAAGGTTTTAATTAACCTTGAAGATAATTATCGAAAGTTTGTGCCAAGAGCATGAATATCCGAGGACAAGTTCAGAAGCTAGTTTATGAAATTTAGATCATTTACTGCGAGCTTTTTATGATAACCTAACTTATTTCAACATTTTTGCTAACTCTCTCTCTCTCTCTCTCTCTCTCTCTCTCTCTCTCTCTCTCTCTCTCTCTCTCTCTCTCTCTCTCTCTCTCTCTCCTGTTGCACAGGCGCTTTAGGTTGACTAAGTTGGCCAAGGACCTATCTCTTGGCTTCCTCGTGTATTTTGAAAGATTTTTCTCCATCCTTTGTTCCAAACTTTATCTAGGTAAACGTATTATTCTGACAAGAAACAATTTAATTTTTCCTCGAAGTTCCTAACTTGCTGAATAAGTTTTTTTTAATAGCGATGTAGATGAAATTTCTCATTCTGGTCGAAGCTGTGTTTGGCTCATTTTGTTAAGAGAAGAAATTTCATGTATGAGGTCATTACTCCAGATACCAATCATTGCGAAGATCATTAACAGACATGAAACAGTTTCCTTATGCATCTTAGACTAAAGCACGCTTTCAGTGGTATGTATTTATAAATGGGGAGGGGGGAAGATTGTTTGCATAAAATGGACAGATTTCACTTTGTTGTTAATGTCATGGGCAGCCATCTACCGGGGGGTTATTGATGGAGATCTCTCTCTCTCTCTCTCTCTCTCTCTCTCTCTCTCTCTCTCTCTCTCTCACGGGATACACAGACACACTCACATTGTCAACGATATGTATACACAGGTTGTTTGAGAGTTACCGAGATACTTCATTTACAGCACACACATTCCTTGGTCACTTTCTTCAAGTTAGTCCTCAGGGCCAAGGTATATTCTATATACCTTGCTCAGGGCTTTTACTGCCCGAAGAAGCAACGGTCAGGACCACCAGTTACCGAAGAAGCAGCGACTACTTTTTCACGCAATTTAAACCCGATAAGAAAAAGATTGTCGGTGCAGGATTATTTTTGATTAAAGCTTTGATATTTACACTGCTGCCTCTTGACCCCATTTATTTTCTGGGAATGTTAAACCAAGGGAAAGAATCACCGTAGGGTGTATTCAAAGCAAGACAGGTAATACAATCGAGTGATGTTCATTTAAAGAAACTAGCACTCTTTAATTTACTCTCGATGAAATTCATCTGTATGTTTTCTCTCTCTCTCTCTCTCTCTCTCTCTCTCTCTCTCTCTCTCTCTCTCTCTCGAAATAAGACAACACAGATTTCGTCAGGTTAACTCTAGAAACTGGTAACGAAGATACTCTCTCTCTCTCTCTCTCTCTCTCTCTCTCTCTCTCTCTCTCTCTCTCTCTCTCTCTCTCTCTCATTCGTCATTCCAGCAAAAGTCGCGATTATAGCTCGACTTGGTAAGGGTGCCCTCGACGAGGTAACATTTATTTCCTGAGAGGTTGTATTAGTCTAGAGGGAAAATCTCGTTTCACTGGTTTGTACTGTTTTATTTTTTGTGACTTTTTCGATAGATTTCTCAAGAAATTAGTTATTTACTCGTGCTAAGCGTCATCTCCTCCTCATAATTTTATGGAACTGTGTGTGTGTGTGTGCGCGCGCGCCCTGGAATCTACATTTTTATGGCTGACTACCTTGGGGTTCTTTTTCTATCGGCTTGGTCCGATGTCATATAAATATCGCCTAGGATAGATATGAAATTCGATATTCCAGTATGCGTTACTGTCATGTGCTTTTGCAGGACAATTTCCCTCTCGACTGGAATGAAAGTTGAATGAGTTGCCTCCTCCTCCTCCTCCTCCTCCTCCTCCTCCTCCTCCTCCTCCTCCTCCTCCTCCTCCTCCTCCTCCTCCTCCTCCTCCTCCTCCTCCTCCTCCTCCTGGTGCACTTTCTCTGAAGACTTGATTCCCTCCCGTCTGGTCGAGGTCATGGTCTATTTACTGACAGAGGAACAGACGAAATATTACTCAGATACTATGAAAAGATGAACTAGGTGAAAAGTTTAATCGCCAAAGGAAATTTTGGTATTTCAGTTCCCTGGGTCAAAGTCCATAATTGGTGGCATGTGGTCAACTTAAATTATGCTATTTACTGGGCAAAGGAATAAGAAACTTTGCGCAGGTATTGCAAAAGGAACTAGGTCAACAATTTATTATTCACCATATGGAATATTGGTATTTTAATTCTCCGACCCAAAGTTCTAGTCTAGCAATTATATTTTAAGTTTTGAAAACAAAAAGTTTTATAAACCACTTTGATGATGATTATTAACTTTATAGGAAATCAGCTGGAATGTTCAGACGTTTAATTGTACAAAAATATAAAAAATTTGTTTACATAACATCTCTTTGCTTGTACACAACCCAAAATCTAAAGTGAAAATCGTGACATCAAACCGTTTGCAACATTATTTTGATTATCAGTGGTAATAGTAAGCATAGTAAATATTAAGTGACAAAGATATGTCATACTGTAAATATATTCAGCTATATAAACTGTTTTATTATGAACAGTTAACTTTACTCGAATAGAATACCACTACATTTACTCCCCTTGTATACCACCGAAAATCCAAATAAGGGAATCGTGGCTCTAATCATTTGCAATATTCAGTTATAAATGGCATTAGAAAACATAACTATTAAGTAGCAAATATTTGTCACATTGTAATATATTAACAGTATAAACTGATTCATTAAGAACCATCGACTTTAAAAAGAATACCAAGTTCTAAACTTGTCCTCAGATGCTGGCAGATGCATTGTTGGTATTGCATCAATCTGTAATTGCGCAAGATGTTTTGGTATCGAGATTCCAAGTAATTCATATTTAAGGTTCCTTGCATATTCAGTTGATTCAAAATGCAAACTACAAATCCTCGAAGAATCCGCATTAAATTTCTTTTCTCTTGCACAGATGAATCCATTTTTTTCGGAGTTCTTCATTTTTAGGAAATTTATGAAAAGTAAGATCAGTATTTCCATCTGAACTGGAGTTGCACCCATAGTGCACAAATATTCGGCATAGTTCTACAATGATGATGACCAAAATACACGTGAATACACAATGTGAAACCACGATCGCATGTACACCACCTTTCTGCTGTAATTCCTTGGCCTGGCTGACAGGTAAATAGCCTAAATAGCCCTCCGCTCACCCCGTCACGTTATGCGCGAAGTTGGTCGAATTTTGGGTCAGTTGTGAACAGACCTCCTCTTTCTTAGACCATGGTCGAGGTCTTCAGCTACGATGACCCTTTCTTTTCAGGAGTTTCGACGTTGCTTCCTTTTATCAGCCCTCATTTGGTCCCCCTGTGCGTGCGCGCGCGCGCGTTTGTCTTTATCGGTTTTAGTTTATAATTTTCTGAAAGACTGATGATGTCAGGTGAACGTAGCAAATGTTTGTATGGAGAACGTTAACTTTACAGATTTATTATTTCTTCAAACTTAATTAATGGGAAACATTGTTGTGTAAAACTGTAAAAGTGACTTAAGCTTGTACATTTGGGACCACGCCCCCTTTCCAGGGGGAGATAATTAAAAATCGTGAGAATAGGTAGTCTATTTAAAATTACCTATCTCAAGAACTAGTGGGCCAGAAATGACCAAACTT
>NC_089743.1:64777113-64794613 GCF_040412425.1 Macrobrachium rosenbergii
GAAGAAAAATCGGAAAAACAGAAAATCTATAGAGATTTAATACCAGATTTAACTTACTTTGAAAAAAAAGAAAGGAGCATCTATCTTTTAGTGGTACGGATGGATGGAGGAAATGAAGAATCATAAGTTTTAGAGAAAGCGACACAAATAGAAGTAATAGTTTAAGTGGTAGTTAAAACGATATTTGAAAAATTTCGGTCGTTAGACGTGAGACGGCCGAAAAAAGGGGAAAGGAAGGCTTTGTGGTAGAAGCAGGATAGTTGCTAATCAAATGATTAACGGCTATCAGAGTATTTGTCTCGGAGCTGCTGTCTGAGTTGATCCCCGGCGGGGGAAATGCTATGATGATAGCAGATTTTTTCGAACACATCGTGTACCAATGAGAAAATCCTTTTTCTCTCTATTGCAGGGTCTTTTTTCCCAGTGTTCTATACGGGTTTTTACACCCTATCTTAACGGCTTTAGCTAGGGCACCAAGGAGGTCTAAAGTTGAGAATAGCACCTGTGGCTGTTGCATTTCCGGGCTTGAGGCCTGAGGTTCGATGACGGGATTTGGAGTAGGTTGAGGAGGAAGGGAAGAGGCTTGAGCTTCTGGGTTAGGAGTAGATTGAGGGGTTCGGGGTGTTGGCTGCTCAGTTTGAGTCTATATCGTGACACAAAACAGGCGCTGCTTCAACCACTTGTTTGGTCGTTTTTACCCGTGGCTCTGGTGTTGTCGTTGGTCTGGGTGCAAGTGTTGCTAGAGGAGGTAGTTTTGACAGGTTGGCTCTTGCTTTCAACTGTGCAATGCGGGATAATCGAGCACTGTATCGTTTGAACCACGCATGGTGTTTTGTACATTGGTATAGGAGGGAGGGAGGGAGGACCATTACATCGCTAATTCGGAGAGCATGATTTTGACAGAAGCGAGTAAGTTCGTTATAAAATTCTGTGGGGTGAGAATTAAGGTCCCCAATTATACAAATATGATCAGCAGTAGAATTGTGAATAATGCAGTATAACTCCACTAGGATCATGCAGTATTGATCAAAAGTACTGTTCTTTTCCCAGGGCATATAAACATTAATTATTAGGATCTTAGTCCCCTACTGTCACTTGAAGCCCCAGCAATCTATCACTCTTATAGGTCAACACATTCACCATATTGTCCAGCGATTTGTGCCACAGGAAAGAAAGGGCCCCTTTCGGGCGACCGGCTACGATGTGATCTGTATCTTGCATCGATGAGGTCGAGAAAGCTCTGAAGTCTTCATGCACTGAATCGCAGCTCGCAGGTGGCAAGGCCATGAGGCCAGAGGAGCGTTTCTTATAATGCAATGATGCCTTTGACGTTTTTGCAGAACATGTTTAGGGGAGGAATGTTCCGCTTTAGGCCAAAAATATTCCAAGAAATTATATCTAGTGTATCCATGGCAACTCACGAGATGGGAAATGAATGAGTTGATCATTTGGCTGGATGGGAGGTTGGCCAGCGGGTGTGGCCATTCACTCGGCTTGGGAGGATGGCTGGCACTTGTGGTAGAAGGCGAGTCTGCGCCTGAACCCCTACTTGGGATGTCAGTAAGTTCCCCTGGTGGAGGTTGGTCACGGATTAGGTTGTATTTTGAGACTTTTATGTTAGGACCGAAATTCTCGCCTTTAAGAACATCGAGGTGTTGAAATAGGCAGGTAATCCTGTAGGCCACTTTGTTTAATTTTGCATGGGAGTTCGTGGGAGATGAGAGGGTCGGATCCCGTGAGAAACTTGACTCCACTACAGCGTCTAGCTTCACCGATGACCGTAAATTGTGAATCACAACGTGACATCTCTTCTCAGGTTTCGGGCAAGGTGATTCATGAATGTTGGGCTTCGGTTCAGCGGACAATCGAGATGTTTTCTTTTTTCTACTTGTTTGTGTCTGCCAGCCCTCAGTCCCCTCATGATCAATCACATCTTCATCCACGACGGGGGGTTGTGGGGGAGAGATAGGTTTGGAAGACTCAAGAGGGCTGCTGATCGTCGCTGAAGAGGCACTGGGGAGGGAGAGGAATCTGGGGGCTCGTCGGTCCCCTCCGATAGGTCTACAGGTGATGTGGGCGCTTCATCCGAGGGAGAGAGGGCAGTTTTCTCTTAGGAGGGTATGGCCATCGACTTCGCGTCGCACCCTCACTTCTCTCGTGTTGTTGGAAGGCGAGGAAATAATAGATGTCTCATTCAAAGGAGTCTGGTGGCTTGCTGTACGATTGTCTAATGATTCCTGCACTCCTTTGATCGCATCCTAGATCCGTGAAAGATTATTTGTTTCCATAGTTTTAAGACTGTCGAATGATTCCTGTAATCCTACTGTCGAATGATTCCTGTAATCCTTTGATCACGTCCCAGATCAGTGAAAATTTGTCTTGTGCTTCCTCTATTTTTTCTGAGGTTTTGTCAATTTTTTCTGAGCGATTTTGCCTTTTGGGAAGGCATTTTCTGCCGTATGATACACTGCAGGTAGGCTTAGATCAGCAGGCCCCTTTGGAGGCAGATTGTAAGGGTCATCGGCGCAGATTTCTACCGAGCAGGTCCTTAGCCACTTAGTGATATATACTTTCTTGAGAGAGAATAATCTTTTCGTGGGTCGCTTCTGGAGAATAGTTTCTGGTATCAGGTCTTTGCATTTTATATATGCAGCGTTGATTTCCTCATCAGAGAAGGCTGCACTGACCGATTGTATAGTAGACTTGACATCGGAACGGTTCGATTGGTATTGTATAAAGTAAAGACAATTGTTCACGAGTACAGCAACTTGTGTGTGGGGCACAGGTGTCGTTAGGTGCCAGGGTCACTGGCACGACGGTTGGAGGTTGGTCAGATGGCATTTTTGTGGTAAAGGGAGGGCCAAGAACTAAAACATACACATTACTCTATTACCCATTTGCCAGGGTCAATAGGCTTCGAGAAGTTGAAACTTGAAAATTTCGAAGGCACTGATTGGGGCAGAATGTAGATTAATATATACGCAATTACACAACACTAACCGGCCCACGCGCCCGGGATTACGTAGAGAGACTATTAACACATTGCCTTCTATGAGAGGTATAATTACCAAGAGCGAAAAACCCTTATTTTCCGATAAAAAAAAAACGCGAGAGACCTCCAACACGTCCGCCCAAGACACGCACAGTACCATATGTGAATTCTCCTCTGTGGTTCGGCCGTGCGGAGATGTTGATGCTAGGGTTGTTTTTTTGAAGAGCCACTACTGCAGCATACGAGGTCCGTCCTTCAACAGGAAACACTCGAAACGTCGGTAATGGAGGGTACGCATTTACGTTGGAGACCTGGGGCGGGGGGGAAGAGGTAAAAGATGAGGGGGTTTGGGGTAGGACGGAGGAGTAGGTGGAGGACGAGGGTCCGAGGACCTCAGAGGATGGGGAGGAGAGGTTTGCAAGGAAGAGGAAGAGGTGGAGGGCGAAGGTTAAGATGGGTGGGTTGGTAGATCAAGTGTTGCCTGTTCGCTACTGGATCTCCTCTTCGAAGCTGGAGGGCGAGCTTCCTCCGTGAAGTAATCAGAAAGCGGCGGTCGTTTCTTCTTATGTCGAGTCATGATATCCAGTTGACTTCCACAAAGATAAACACTTCAAAGGTCGAGGATAATCCAAAAAAACAGCTGCTAAGGGCGAGTGATAAAACCGTGAAACTGCCCAAAACAGTGTAGGAATTAGCACTAACCCGTGGGGGTCTTATTATTACTTAAGACCTGCGACGTGGTTGAACAACTCTCGGTCAAAATGTTTACTTTCTTACCATATTTTGAAACTTTAGGATATCAAAGTAGTAATCCTCATCCCACAGTGGTTGAACCGTTCATATCTCTCTCTCTCTCTCTCTCTCTCTCTCTCTCTCTCTCTCTCTCTCTCTCTCAGGAAGGTGCCTGATTATCACCATTTTTATTGCATTGTCAACTTTAGTAATAATTGAGACGATTTTCATGAGTTTTTCAAACCTATCAATAGCTACGATATATCAACAAAGAAAAGTTCTTGCCTGTCTCAAGTTTAACAGACTGGCAATTTGGTAAGAATACAAAGAGCAAGCTGAATATGTTGTTTATTAACCCGCGCAAGGATATCTGACAAGGCCCACAACATGATTTCCGCAAGACGTTGCTGCTGCTGTGGAGCCTCACCAATTCTAAACAGACCCCCTAATCGCTTCAACTGCCTGCAAGGTCTTTGTTACCTCAAAAACGGAGGTCTTAATCGTGTGACCATTTGCTCTTTTACGTTCTTGGTATTGGTAAGGACATATGGTTGCTCGTCCATGGATTTCGTACGGAAAGGGTACCAGATCTTGTGACTTTTACCTTCGACGTTTTAGAAATTCTGGTCAGACACTTTTTGGGGTTCCTTCCCTTCTAATTTTGATATTGTGACTGCTGAGTTTTGACGTTGAACATTCTCTCTCTCTCTCTCTCTCTCTCTCTCTCTCTCTGTTTAGTGCTGGGTTACGTTAAGCATCGTATTGGTAGTTAATCCACACCATGCTACGATACTTAAGAATCTGTCAAGTTTTACTTCTGTCTTGACTCCATTCATCCGTCTCTGGCCTCTCTCTCACCATTTTCGCTTCTCGAGCTGCATTGTCATAAACCTTGCCACTCACACCATACCTGTAAGGACTCTTGCACAATTTAAACACTCGTTTTTCGTACCTAATGCTCTCCAAGATAACGCCTTATGATCTGGGTCGTCAGACCTAAGCATTGACTCATTGCTTACTTCTCATTCCATGTTCATTTGACAGAAAGCAAACTTCAAGAATTTCAGCTGTATTTGTCATAGATTTCCTGTAATCGTCAACTAGACCTTAACTGCTTTATTATTAGGTCCTGTTGATCTAGTTTTCAAAGTTACTGTGGGTCCCACTGTTCCACTCTCACTCCACACTGTTCAGGTGTTTTGCAAGTTTCGTTAACGCTCGGTCATGTACAATGACCATCTTTTAATACGTTCAGTCGCCACCCTCCATCTTTTAATCTGCCTGTCTTTTTCATCCTCACCCCCCCCTCATAGGATGAATGGCATTAACAAATTGAATCAACGGATGCTGTGCTTACATCGGGATTTGCTAAACTAAAGTCTTTTTCAAAGGTATTGTTTGCGTCTTCTCCTCTGACCTGGGCCAGTACGCGCACCTCCATTTCGGTTACGGTTCGCAGCAGAGGCCACTTCCATTTGAAAAGATATTTGGGATATTTTTACTTTGATCCTAGAGAGTATTTGGGCATTTGCTTGTCAACTCTCTCTCTCTCTCTCTCTCTCTCTCTCTCTCTCTCTCTCTCTCTCTCTCTCAGAGCTTAGTGGAGACTAATGGCACGTTGATTTATAAGTTTTATGCACAGGTCGTGTAAGAAAGTGGAGTTTGTCCACAAGCAGTGCATATCAAAAGTTCTGGATATACTTCTTTTTTTATTAGTTTTGACTAACTTCAGTACTTTTAACTTCATGCTGTTGGACGTTCTTTCGACATTACAAGGAGATGCTCCTTTCCTTCGTCCACTTGGAAAGAATGTTGAAATGGATCATTATCCTGGCTGGAGTTTTTATATCAATTTGTGTTTGACTGAAATTTGGAATGGAACATCTTCCTCAATGGTCTAGAAGTCCACTCACTAACATCTTAACACGCAAGTGGTAGGTCGAGTTAACTTATTAGTCGCGCTTACCGACGAAGGTTAGGTCAAGTTTTTCTGTCTGTTACTCTTGTTTGCATAGACCGATGCTTGGTTTATGCAACTCTTGACAACTGATGGTCATTGTTTAGAAAGGAAGACATTTTTTCGTGATTTGGGTCAATATATTTCATATTGGCTATGCTTTCCTTTACAGTACTTTTCACACTCCAAAGAACTTTCACGGTAGCCGTTGAAACTGTAAGAGATTTTTTACCGGAACATTTAGCATTGCAAGACGTCGTTCTGCTCTGCTCCTTGTTAACTGGCACCTGGGGTGACATCTCTTGGTGTAATGGTGGTGGTAGGCCTACTTCCCTGATTGTTTCAGATTCTCGGTTGTACGGTTTATAGTATGGCCATTTTTCTTCTTGTTTATGAATCTCATGGATATTTGTGTTTATTTTTCATGATGAGCCTTTTAATTTCATGTACTTGGATTTAGGTATGCTCTCTCTCTCTCTCTCTCTCTCTCTCTCTCTCTCTCTCTCTCTCTCTCTCTCTCTCTCTCTCTCTTTTAGGCACTTATATTAGCGGTCAGTCCAGTGAACTTGGAGAGAGCTTAAGCAGAGGGTTTGGGAGGTTAGTGATGACGGACAGTTCAGTATAGGCCTATATGCTCTTATTAAATTGATGAAATAAACACCGAATATTTCTACAGTTTATTGATGGACGTGGCCATTCCTCCGTGTTATCAAACTGATAAGAGAGTCTGTAGCGTAAAGAAATAACATTTACGATTAATAAATGTAAAGGTTTAAACATTTACGTTAACAGTTGAAAAGGTTTTAACGTTTACTGTTAATAAGTAAAAGGTTATAACATTTACGGTAATTAAACCAAAGGTTTTTTAGTGCTTATTTACTCCAAAAATTTTGAAGTTCATATCTGTTCCTCTTCACCTCATTCTCTTCCTCTGCCGATTTAAATCTTCAAGGAAGCGTGATTTAGGGTTTTAATGTTCCAAAGGAAATTTGTGCATTCAAAAGCATTTGCTGTTGTTGCTTTAATTTAGCGTTCTGGATAGTCTAATGAGACACTCTTTTGGAGTGGTGTTAGCATACTATTAACGAACTTGCAACAGCCCTGATGCTGGTGCAAGAGGCTTTCTTTCTATAGGTTTTATCAGTACGTTGAGGTGGGGGATTTTTAGTGAGATTTCCAAGGATAGCTTGAACATGAATGTTTTTTTTATACAAGATTTAGTTTTGAGAAGTTACTTTTGGTAGCAATTTAAACTTGCTATTTTAAGATTTGAAATGACGTGTGATTGCATTTTAAGATTTGAAATGACGTGTGATTGCATTTTAAGATTTGAAATGACGTGTGATTGCATTTTAAGATTTGAAATTACGTGTGATTGCATTTTAAGATTTGAAATTACGTGTAATTGCATTTTAAGATTTGAAATTACGTGTAATTGCATTTTAAGATTTGAAATTACGTGTAATTGCATTTTAAGATTTGAAATTACGTGTGATTGCATTTTAAGATTTGAAATGACGTGTAATTGCATTTTAAGATTTGAAATGACGTGTAACACTGCGTATTTCAATGAACAGGATGAAAGAAAAAAGACTTGCCGCCTCTTGTATATTCAGTCTCGATTTATTGTCCTTGATGCACTTGAAGGCTTCCCCCCAACAAGCCTTCAAGTGCCTTCTTAGTAAGAGATTGAGACCGAATATGTAAGAGAGGGTTTTTTTTTTTATCCTGTACTTTAAAATAAGCCATGTTACTTCTAAGTCTTTTTTCATTGTTCACTGTTGAAATCATTTGCTTGCCATGTCATGTTCAATGTTCAGAAATCATTTGCTTGTCATGTCAGGTATAAAATAATAATTTTTGAATTTTTTTCATTGTTACGAATCGTCTTGTCATGTCATCATTACAAAATCTTGGTATTTGCTTTTTAATTTTGTCATTGTTATAAGGAATGCAGATACCCATTGTACATTTTATGAAATTTTGGATTTGTTAATGATTATATCTTTCTTTTTTTACAGGCAAGACTGAGAGCGAGAGAAAAGCTGTGTTTTCACCGTAAGAGCAAGACGACTCAGAGCAGATTAGGAAAAGACGTCGGAACGCCGTCGCCGTCTCAATAATTATTTTTAAGCCGGTAATCCAGGGCTGTTTAAAAAAAATTTCTGGACGCCTCACTTTTTGAAAAATCATTATAGTATTTTTTTTTTTTTTTTTTTTTTTTTTTTTTTTTTTTTTTTTTTTTTTTTTTTGTGGACCGGCCGCCGGCAGGTGATTACAGACACCACAGCCAAGTTTTGTAAATTTTTAAAATTTGCTGTCTTTCATAAAATAAAAAATATAAAATGACCTTCAAGTTTTCATTAACAAAGTTTCAGTTATGATGTTTCAAGGGGGTTTAACCTCATGACCTCAGTATAAAATGACCTTCAATGTTTTCATTACCAAAGGAAGGATAGTGAAACAAGTCAGTTATTATGATGTTTCCAAGGGGGAAAGCCTGCTTTACTCTTCTTACCCATATCATATGGCGACGTATGTAAAACTCGAGTATTAAAGTTGCCAACTAGTCTTATGTTTTAGTATTTATTGGAGATAGTCGCAAAAAGGCCCCGTAATTTCTCCTTGTTACGCAAAAAGGCCCCGTAATTTCTCCTTGTTAGCCGGTCGCTTGAGAAGTTTCCCGTTGGTCGGAATTCAACTTCTGTAAGACAATTGCGGTTACTCAAATGTTGGCTGGTTAAGGTTCACCATGGATCCTAATTCTTTGCCTAGCTTCCAGTTGTATGAACAAAATACAAGGACATGAAACGGCAAAAGGAGTATATTAACATTTTTGGTCAAGGCTGGGAAATCATTACTAATTGCACTATCAAATCAACTTTAGATGTTTTTGCTGAAAAGCAAATTTAAGGACTTTCCTAGTCTATTGCAACATCTCTTACTCAGCACTGATAAACTATGACATAACTGTGAGAGACTAAACTACAACCTCCTCTACAGCACTACGGCAAACGTAACACGTAGACCTAGGGTAAACTGATTAATAGATATCGGCAAATTAAATGGAACAGTAT
Organism: Macrobrachium rosenbergii; assembly: GCF_040412425.1. Taxonomy (NCBI): domain Eukaryota; kingdom Metazoa; phylum Arthropoda; class Malacostraca; order Decapoda; family Palaemonidae; genus Macrobrachium; species Macrobrachium rosenbergii. Next base: position 64,785,872 of record NC_089743.1, read on the forward strand.
CACTAACCAAACGTTACATGCCATAAGTCCGAGTTACGTAACTATTTGAACTATGGAATCGGCAAGAAGGGATTTCGAAAATTAACAGCGAGAGAAAGCAGGACGGCTTCACCACCTTTGGAAAAAAAAACACGTCCCTGATTTCCTATCGGTCATGACTTCAAATACATTATTATTACAATGGGCTAAAATTGATAAGATCAATAACTGAGATCATGTCAGTTAAGGAGTTCATGTATCAATGTCAAACTTCATTACGGTAATATTTGATATATGATTAAATCTGAAGTGAGAGAAGTAACTCGCTAAGCCATGGAAATAATAAACTAAATTTACTCTACATTATGGGGAATTTTGGACTTACTAAAACGATACAGAAAAAGCTGAGGACTTTTACTTATTCTAACACAAATTTTAGCCCATGAAATTCGGTGGAGAGAGAGAGAGAGAGAGAAACTTTGATGGAAAACCTCTCTTCGTCCACTTCACTAGACTTATGCCTCCCGTGATATATTAGTGCACGGAAGCTTTCGCAAACTACGCCCAAATACCCATTCTCGAGGCATGGGAATTAAATAAGTGAGATACATAATTCTTCATTAATTACACATTTTTTGGACATTACAGCCGTAATAATCGTCTTACAACCGAGAAACGACCACTACCAATAAATCGTTACTACATCACTGTCCCATACACGAGAGAAGATACCTTGAGAGTGAGAAAGAGTTATATACTGCTGGTGGCAGACCATGCTAGTTCACAAGATAGTGAATCTATATACTTTTTATTTATTAGGCTTACGCTACCATCTCTTCTCAAGGCAGAATGTTAGTAATATAACTACTTAGACGGGAATAAAAGAATAATTCTATTGCATTTGCCTTTCGTACTTCAGTCAAAGAGGCTTTTAATTGCAGCCACCACAGTATAAAGGCCATAGTATGGGGTATGGTTACGTGTATATTTAGGTCTATATTGACAGAACAGAAAAACCTTTTAACTGGAAAGATAAGCGATTTGAAGAATAAACCTAAGTTTTGTCTATTTCAATAAATCGATTAACCACACTTGGCTACTTACCCTTGAGGTGTATTGCTTAGCGTTCATTCCGTATAACTACCGATTGCCAAATTGTCTAAAACACTCCCTATTCTAGCCCTACAACACTTTCCAACAAGCATTTTCCATTAAATTTGACAAACACCACTCAGCATTGTATCGAGCAAATAATTCACTTTCGTTTCTCGCACCTGCAAATATCATATTAGAAACATTGCATTTATTATGAAATACCTAAACGAAGATACTCGGAATGTTATATGCTACGGTCTCCCTAACTACCTACTATGAAAATTGCAAGGAGTACAAAATAGAGCCGCCAGGATTACATTACTTTCCCGTAATAGAATAACCTCATCACTAATTGAGCTACACTGGCTCCCAGTAAAAGCTAGATAAATATAAAATGCTTCTTACAGTCTTTACAGCGCTAAAATATGATGAACCAACATATCTGAGAAACCGCTTAAGCTTTTTTAGACCAGAAGTGAATATTGTAATCAGACATGCAAGTGAAGCCTATAGGCTATTTGAACCTAGTACAAATTGTACGTCAGGCGAGAGAGGATTTGTACACTGTGCACCAAGACTATACAACAAAATACCGCCTGAAGTGAAGAGCATGCAGGAAGGCGGCAAATTTTAAAAAGAACCAAAGACTCTCCTATTCTGCGGGAGCTACGATACGACGAGAAAACACTAAACGACAATTATAAAATATGAAGAGCACCTTATTTTGAAAACATAAAAGAGCCCACCAGAGAGGGAATTATCCCTGTGGAGGGCTGTACAAAAAACCAAACAAAGTGAATAAAATGAACACATCGCATCCAACTAAGTGCTTAACGCAAACTACCACAAACATTCTTTAATATTCTTTCCAACTCAAAACGCACCTATTATAGTAGCCTTAGTCTCACTGAAAGCTCTTTCATCTTTTTAAACTGATCAAGAGTTCAGACACTCATTCAGTTCCAAGACCGAGTGAAGGAATGTGACATTCCTTATTATTATTCCTATAATCAAGTTATATTTCCTTCAGTGCAGTGCTTAATCAAAAACTGATGAATGGAATGAGGAAGAATGATGAGTAAACGATACGTGGAAAATGAATTATTTCCTGTACTGAAATTATACCGTTTCCTGTGTTGTGGGACTAGAATTTTGATGTGCGTTTTCTAGACCTAAATCAGATATGATCTTTTAAAGGTAAACAGATTGAACTAATCCGATTTTTAATGACGGCAGTGTGTTTCTCGGCTAAAATACATATTAACAAAACCTAAATCGAGAAAAACTGCGCAGACTAGAGCAGTTAAATTTCTGAAAGAAGAAGAGACTAAGACTCAGGAAAAGGAATGTCGATGGTGACAACAAACCTGAGGATAGCGAACTCAAAACAAGAGATTCATACACGATTATGTGATGATTGTTACTGAATCGGATGAGAAATTGCTAATCTAATAGTTATTCTCTCCTCATAAAAAAAATAAAGCCACACGATAGCTGTATCGCTAAATGGCCTTTATTCAATGATACAAGTGAAAAGGATGTATTCCCTCATCTTAGTCAAGTGTGAAATATAGCAGCCAGTGCCTGGCTCCTTTAAAATGACTTAACCTACACACACACACACACACACACATTAAATCACAGGAGTTATAAATGAAAAGTCAGTTTATTATAACAACAGACGAGTCACCAAAGTCCCTTTCATTCGGTGCTCAAATTGTCACAAATAAACTTCTTGCCTTTCCTTAAACTGCACATGACGTGCTCATGAAAAGAAAAGTACCACCACGACGTCAGGAAGAAAATATATATAAAATTCTGCGATTACACCAGTCAATAACAGGAAATATATGGCAGATAAGTAAACATTCTGAATATCGATTGATTGAACGCTTTTGAGTATCCATGCCAATCAATTAGGCCTACATGATAGAAAACTAAACAGTCCATGAAGCAGATCACATTCCTTTGCAGAGTGACAATAATAAAACTTCTATCACCTATGACTGCTGAAGGCCCTAAGCATCAGTTAATAGCCAGACTATGAGGAGCAACAATCTCCCTTGAATAGTTTGGTGAAATCACTGCCATTTTCATACTAGGCTGGCCAAGGCACCAAACCAATAGTTAATATGTTAACACTGGTAAAGAGCAGGTTCCTTCCAACTGCAAATAGCAAATGTGACGAGAGTGAGTCAAATAAATGAAAGAATATTGAAGACATCTGTGAAAGGTACCACTAGTGTTCTCGTTATACTGACCACAGCAAAGAGCCCTGATAGCAAGCAAGAGTGGAAAAGTAAATAGAATCTAATTCATAACAGACATTAACACAGCACTGAAAAAAGTTTTCTGCTGATAGACCAGGGAAGGCTTCCTTAATGTACACTGCTCGAAATGATCTGACAGTGACGGTTAGAAAAAGACAAAGATAATAAAAGCATGGAGAGTGAAAGTTGGAAATGTCTAAAAGGAATACACACCAGGAAAATTGTCTGTAAACGTAGCATAAAAATAGGCAGATTGATACAGCAGACGGGACATCATGGTGGATGAATCAAGATGTACAAACGCCTATAGGACTTGTAGAGACAAAGACAGCCTTCCCAAGCTACAGGAAAAGAGAAGTTGGAATAGAATAGAATATTGAATTTAGGCCAAAGGCCACGAGCTGGAACTTATCATTCAACGTTGAAAGGGGAAAAACGTTTGAAAGGTGTAACAGGAGGAAAACCTCGCAGGGGTGCTATGCATAAATTGTTAGGAGAGGGTGGAAAGTAAGATGAAGAAATAGAATATGAATGGGGGTACACTAAAACGGAATGAAAGGGGTTGCAGCTAGGGGCTGAAGGGATTCTGCAAAGAACTTTTAAATAATGGAAGAGAAGTTGGAGGGTAAACCAAAAGGCAGGTGGCAAGGGCAAAGGAGACGGTAAGAACTTAATCAGATTAACGACACAACCAAAGGGAAAGAGAAATATTTAGAACAGGATATGTCAAGAAAAGATAAAATGAAAAGAAACTCAGTGGAATGCTTTTAAGTGTTTTGAAACCGTCTGAATGAAAAAGTGAAGACAAACTACATGATAGACATGATAGAGGGATCAGTAGAGAAATACATGCCATTAAAGAGATAAAAATGTGGAGAATTCCCAAGGACCATAAGGAATAACACGCAAGTGAGCCAGTCATTGATAAGCTGGCCAGAGTATGGGAAAATCTGATAAAGAAATGGTAGGTCCAAAAGTGTGTGGAAAGCGTATGACAAAGAGTGTAATAAAAACCTCATTGCACATTCATAGCTTTATTCAGCCAAGATCCCGCCACCAAGAGTTACAGCAGTAAACAGAGTAGGGTACACTGGGAACGTCAAAAGTAGACAAATACAACACAGACAGAAAGAAAACAACCACTCGCTAACGACAAACACGACGTAGCTAAACATTCAAACAGGTTATTAAGACAGTTGCCAATTTACCACAAAGAGAACCTACAAAGCAAAGGGGGATGCAATGAGACTCTAAGAATGTAGAAGAGCTTGGCAGGAAGTCTTCATAATGCGGAAAAAGTACCAAGCAGAGGACGAGATTGTTTCACTTTGTTTCACTTTGGTTTTAAGTACAGCCCTCCACAGGGATGATTCCCTCTCCGGCGGACCCTTGTACGTCTTCAAAATAAGGTGCTTCTTATATTTTATAACTGTCTTTTAGTGTTTTCTCGTCAGTATGGTAGCTCCCGCAGAATAGGAGAGTCTTTAGTTCTTTTTAAGATTTGCTTTCTTCTTATATTATCTTCACTTCAGGCGGTATTTTGTTGTATAGTCTTGGTGCGCAATGTACAAATGCTCTCTCGCCTGACTTGCAATTTGTTCTAGGTTCAAATAGCCTATAGGCTTCACTTGCATATCTAATTACAATATTCAATTCAGGCCTAAAGAAGTTTAAGCAGTTTCTCAGATATGTTGGTTCATCATATTTTAGTGCTTTAAAGTCTGTAAGAAGTATTTTATATTCTATCTAGCTTTTACTGGGAGCCAATGTAGCTCAATTAGTGCCGAGGTTATTCTGTCGCGGGAACGCAGTCCCCTTATTAACCTGGAGGCTCTATTTTTGTACTACTTGCAATTTTCTTAGTAGGTAGTTAGGGAGACCGTAGTATATAACGTTGCTGTAGTCAAGCCTCGAAAGTATTTGGTTGCAAATTGCTGTTTTCAGAGTATCTTTGTTTAGGTATTTTCTAATAAATGCAATGTTTCTAATATGATAGTTACATGTTTTTGTAATATGCAATATATGGTTCTTCATCGACAATTTATTATCAATAAATATTTCTAAGCTCATTATTGTTGACGAACCAATAGTTATTCTTCTGAAGTGTTCATACTTTCGTATTGCTCTGTCAGATCCAAATAGCATACTCAGTTTTGTCTTCATTAAGTTTCAATTTCTTCGCCGACATCCATGTTTTTGATATCTTTCATTATTAAGTCAGTTTTACTATTGGCGTCTTCTACCGTTTCGACAGGAAAACAGAACTGAGTATCATCAGCATACAGTTTATACTTAACCTTGTGCTTATTTAGGATTCTAGATGGCTCAGTTGTGTAAATGCCAAATAGCAACGGACCCAGAACGCTGCCTTGGGGCACTCCTTTTGTTAGGCCCCTCTTTTCTGATTTCACATTTGATATAACCACTGTAACCATCCTGTTTTCTAACTAGCTTTTGTATCATTTGTGTACATCTTTGATGCTACTGCTCTCAGGTCTTCAAGCAGCAGATTGTGGTCAACTGTGTCAAATGCTGCATATAGGTCAATCATAACCAGATGCCACATTTTCCATTTGCTATAATTTTTACCATATTTATAACTGCGTACAATGTGGTCTCTGTTGAGCGGTTTTTTCCTGTACGCTGACTTATCATCAGGTATAATGTTGAGTTGTTTCAAGTGTTTTCAAGTTTGTTTGTGAACTTCCGTTTCTTTAAGTTTTGATAAGTGCGATAGATTCGGTACTGGTCCACTGAAGCTTAGATTTTCTTTAGCGCCTTTTCCTTTATAGGCCGGCTTTATACAAACAAGTTTTTCACTATTTGAGAAGGATGCCTGTGCTAGACAATATAGCTCCCGCAAATGATCAAAGTTTTTTGCCTCTTTTAAATCACTTATGGAAACGTGTCATTTTCACAGTACGTGTTTTTACTTTTCTCATCGTTTTTTTAAAGTCATTCATGTTCAGTTCTTTAAACTTACTGAATTTACTATTTCTCATTGTGATCACCGGGAGATCAGGAGGGACCTCCTTATCTAAACTATGACATTCTTTCACAGTAGTTCACAAAGTTATCGGCCAGGTTTTTGTATTCACTAGTTATACCAGGTAGAACTTTTTCTTTTTAGAGTCCCAATATTCCGGCTAAATTGTCATGGACTGTTTATGGATTTTATTCTATACTAAACATTCTATTGTAATATATTTTCTTGGTTTTGATAATCAAGTCGTGCTGATTTCTGGCTGTTTTATAGTGACCATTTTTCACTACATACATGTAGAAAATGATAAGGTACTGAACTGTAAGACCCTCAATACGAAGGCAGACGGTACCAAAAAATTCGGGGAGGGTGAAAATCAACGTAAACAAAACAGTTCTTATGGTGACTAAAAAGAAAGCAAAGGAAAGGGCCATGTGATTGCTGCGGGGTAAAATGTGGGTGTGAAATCGACACTACAGTTTATACTCAGTGTTACAGATAATATCACAAGAGATGCCCAGTATTACAAAATATACCATGAGGAAGGGACTCACAATGACCAAAATACATAACAACAACATGGAGATGGGACACCATACTGTGGTCAAAAGGCAGATCTTGGAAGAGATAAAACATGTTACCTTGGGGATGCTGGCTTGTTAAGAAGTATTGAGAATTTAGTACCGACGAGAAGTGCCCTGTATTGATGAAATGGAAAATGGCTGCTAAAAAATACCCTATTATCAGGCAAGCTAGGAGCCTTGTATAACTTAATCCTACAGAAACATACAGCTCTGAAAAAAGTATAAAGACGGCTTCGAAAGGCATCATCATTATATAATGCTAAGATTCATGGCCAAGCTGCAGTGGGAGATGATAATGGTTTGGGAAATTAGGAGAGATAGGGAACAGCTGATAAAAAAAGCAGAAAATAAGTATCAGAAAACAAGTAGCAAAAAATAAGGAAATAGAAGGAAAAAGAGATAGGTCGGATACGGGTTCAACCAGAAATTGCACCAAACAGAGGAGAGTGGGGACAACCCCTTCCATGCCTGACAGCTTCCAGGGAAAATTTTTACATAAAATGCTGATGACATCTTTCTAATCTGGAAGAGGATTACCAGCCTCTATGGAGTAGATAAACCATAATACTTTGACTCCCTTCTTTCAGTTCATTTAAAAAATAACAGTAAATGCTTTGAGAGGCCTGTCTTAGAAGTACAGGAACACCCTATTCAATAATTATAAAAAAAAAGTGAAAATGTTTCTCTCTAAGGCTTGACTCAAGTTTGTTCTTGTTTGCTCTAAGAAACTACTTTGCTGACTATGGTTTAAATTTAGCACTTGTGCAAAATAATGTTGATTTTTTTTTATAACTGTTTTTCAGCTCTTAGTTTCCTCCTCATATTTCGGAGCCGTCAGAACACTGAACAAAGTAAAAATTTTCCAAATTATTTTTTACTAGACTGTAACCACCACAATATAAGGAGCCGAGTTGATGTGAATGACACTAATACAGAAGCAGCAGCACCACCTTAACACTTGACTCTTGCAAAACTCACCAAAGGACACTGTCAAAGGACATCCAACCTATTACCTTATGTCCTTCCACTCTTCAGACGTCTTTCTTTCACGTTCAGATTCTCACATCCTACTATTTCCTATGGTACATGAATATACGGTGTAAAACTCTTTTCCTAAGACCACTTCATTAGCATCTCAATTCCTACAGCTTTTTCTCTTTCTTTGAATCTTCAGCTGAAACCGTTTATGGACAGGGTCAACAGACTATAATAAACACAGAGGGCCCCAAAGGGAAATCAACCTGCGCCAAGACAAGTATAGAAGTCAGCAGAAGGCAAGAATGAACCAATAATTCGCCATTATATTCATTTCCTATTTCAGTTGCCTACTATTTAGTCCTTTGACTTTGCACCGACTTCTCTCTCCCCTGATTTGAAATAACTTCCGACTATTTTTTGCATCAGATCAATTAGCATTTGATCAGCCTTTATGAAGCCTTCTTGACCTTCACTGTAACCAAAGCTAAAGTTTCCAGACCTACAATTTTTCTTGTGAGGTGACCAACGTCATCCCTTCATTTAAATGTCGATGGAGCTACTAAAGTTACAATAGCTTATATAACACAGAATTCTTATTTGAAATTTGTATAATTATTCAGTAAGTTACTTTAATCCTTAAATAATAAACTTTTAGGTATTTAAATTGTATAAAATTGTGCCCAAAAGTCCTTTCCCGTGTTTTTGAGTCCAAAATTACGAAAATAGCCACTAATTAAGAGAGTCTGTCAACACCTAAGCAAACACGAATTCTGTAGCTGTAAACTTTGATTTTTCAGGCAAATTATGCCGCTTTAGGCAATGTTACGTAATAAGAGTTACTCTTCAACTATAC
>NC_089743.1:64804613-64857113 GCF_040412425.1 Macrobrachium rosenbergii
TTTCCAGTAAAAAAAAAAAAAAAATCTGCTTTCTTGGCAAAACCCCGAAATATAACCGTTAGGTTAAACCATTTAACTTCAAGGGACGTTACTGAAGGAACTTTCATAAAACAAATTCTTTACTGTTTCCCCATTTGGCCTCAATATCAAAATTTTTCCACGTCACCCTGCACCCTCACATCATCACCGGAGAGTCCTGTTTCCAACCTCTGTCACAGGAGGACGGCTCCTCTCCCGTTCTATCCGCCCCCCTCCCCCCCACACACTCCCAATGTCTCGTCTCGTCAGTTACATTAATAGCAGAAATTTCGAATTCTCTTATTTTCTAAACATAAAGGAGACCAGACAGGCATTCTGTTCGCAAGCCCTGGGATCAGACATTGCACCACAAACGGAAGAAGAAAAAGAGCACCTCACTCAACCTTAGCCTTAATTCAAGTCCCTGGTTTTCAAGGAGTTCTATTCTACACACAGTCATCTATTTCATGTGTTAACAAACTAATCCCAAACGAGAGTTGACTGACCCGAAATGGAGAGCTCACGTTTACAACTCTCCCCCCACCCGTCTCCTCCATAGCCGAATCAAAAATAATAAGGACCCAAGACTGACAGGTCCATTGCTAAATCCTATAATTGACCTTAGAGGTGAAAAAGGTGAAGTTCATCTGCATAGGATATAAATATGGCATTGACAGTCTTTCGTCTTCAATAAGTCACTGACTGCCATACGTAAATAACAGAGGCTTCTTGCATTTCTAAAGTTTCAATATTTTTCATATTTTTGAAATAAATTTTTTTTTCAAAGAATGAAGAATAACTGAGACCAAACGAGAGAGAGAGAGAGAGAGAGAGAGAGAGAGAGAGAGAGAGAGAGAGAGAGAGAGAGAGAGAGAGCGAGCTAAGGCGAAATGTAGGATTAACCAGGATGGCTAAATACGTGTACCACCTAACCTGACATTTTTTTTCCAGATATATCACCGTTTGTGTCAAGTCTCTAAGTGAAATTCTATTTCATTATTTACAGGTGATGTTAAATAATACAAATTGCTTAATTCCTTTGTCGTAAACTGTCTTATGACCAACTTTTGGATTTCATAATTGACTCTATATAAAATGACTCATCCACCCAATGGTTTTGAACATGTGGCATCGTGACTTCACCCCTCACCCTGCTTGCGCAGCCACGAGGGATTGTACGACTGTAATGCATTCTCACTCATGATGGAGCAGTGATACTGTCCTTGATGATGACATCAGTATGATTTATAAACATTTGAAACCCAGAGAGAAAAACATACTCAAAGGCGGAGCTGGTCTGAGAGCACACAGTCTTCCTACTGGCTGTCTTAACCCAGAAAGGATGACACCATTTGCTAGAAGACCCCAGTACCTATTACTGGGAACCGAAAAGGTGCTTACATTAAACATGAAATGCAGAGGTGTTGCATCTCTGCAATTAAAAACTGAGCAGACTCCTTAACATAACAGCTACCCTAATGCCCTTAAAAATCACCAGCACCTTCGCTGACACAGACCCTGCCCTTGGCAATGGGGTCAGACTGTTTACCATGATTCTGAAGCCTGAAAAAGTCCGGCAATGGCCGCTTAATAAAATAAAACAATGCTATTCAATGCCTCACATTCCCAGCTTCATACAGGACAGTCGGTTTCTGTACCAACTGCGCTATGGGACACCATGACAGTGAATGACCAACCCCGCCCATCATCAAAGACCCCACCCCGTCAAATAACCAGCTTCATAATCATGGCTGTTCAAAACTGCTCCGATAAACACGGCGAGCTGAAATGGAATGACAGTCTTTTTCTGATTAGGAGAAAGCTCCAACAAAACAATTCTTCACACCAAGGTATCAGAAACGCCATCTGTGCCTTCTTTGACCTACTGTCTCCCTTCGTCCCAACATCAAGAAAATGATTCATCAACTGCACGTCAGGCACTGTTCCACTCCCATCCCCCACTCACCAGTTCTCATCATCAAACAGCCTTATTCACTATAAAATGCACACCAAAGATGGAGTAGAACCCTCATATAGATCACATAGGTAAATGGTAACTGAACTAATCCTCGAATATCCTAACTGGAACCCGAATTTTGAGGTATTTCCAGAATTTAAGCTTTCCCGGTGTCGAATCAACTACTAAATAGAAAACCACTTATTTTCTACCAACCCTTTGACAGACAGGCACTAAGAGATTTCAAAGGGAATGAAATCCTATCTTAATTCTTGTTCTATGATCAACGATCACTTTTCTCATCAACAGGTACGAAAGATACTTGCATATAGGCTGTTCGTTTAAGCAAGAGAGCCTTTGCTAGTATAAGGCCCCTAATTCTTGTTCTATGATCAAAGACTGCTTTTCTCACCAACAGGTAAAAACGAATCTTACGAGCTGCACGTATGAGCAAGAGCCTGTGCTGGTATAAGGCCGGTTTAATGCAAAAACAGCAGCAACGAGGTAATCTGACGCTATTATTGATTATCAAATGCCTATTATTATTCCACTGACACCCTGCTGAAATCCTCCCTTACCTGATAAGGTCTTGGTGCCCGAATCTCTTCGTCCGGTTTCCTACTGCAGAAGGCCCCAGAGAAGCAACACCAGTGACTCACAGAAAGACCTTTCTGAAGTGCCAACATCGGACTCCTTCCTTTTGATATATGACAATCCCTTCGGTTGACCAAAAAACTCTTCAAAAAACCAATAATCTAGATTATTTGTGGCACAATATTCTGTGCACGAGGAGAAACTCGCGTGGCTGATCTCAGTCCAGTCGAAAATTCAACTGAAAACCTTCAGAAGACCTTTCAGCCAATCACGAAAGCGCATGCATCAGCTCCCTTCACCAACTACGAAGGCTGAAAACCGATTCCTGATTGGCTGAAAAAAACAAACAAAAGAATCTCGAAATGCGTCAACATTTTAAAGGAGATAATTCGATATAAGCAATGATTGAAATTTAATAACTGTGCTTTGTATTTATACCGAAAAACACTTATATTGTTAAAAAATTTTTTTATGAAATTTCATGTGCCAAAATTTCTAAGCCTGCAAGTAAAGAAAATCTCTCTCTCAAGAGAGAGAGAGAGAGAGAGAGAGAGAGAGAGAGAGAGAGAGAGAGAGAGAGAGAGAGAGAGAGAGGAGGCAGTTTTTTCCAAAGACCACACAACCAATCCTTCATACTGACCTAGCACTTAACAAAACTAACATACCTTTTATTTATTGCAATGAACAAAACATACGTAATTTTTTCCTTTCACTGCTTTGGCAAACTTCTCACAAGAGCGATTGGAAATGTTTAACCAGTTGAGGTTAGAAATTAAGAAATTGTTCTAGACAAAAAAAAAAAAAAGGAAATAATCCGGGTATGCCTACTCATGGCGATAATAGGCCTGTTCGTAGCAATGCCCAGAGCTGCTGGAAAAACTTAGGGCAATAACAACACCAGCAAAGCACGGCGTAAGTATTAGTACAAAAGACACACATCCAAGACACAATAGAGAGACAGACATTCATTCATTTACCCTCACATTTAAGAAATGAGATATGACTTTTACAAGTATTACTTGTGGTAATAATAAATCAAGGCTTTGAGCTGTTTGTGTGCGTGCGCGTGCGTAAATGCGTGTACTACACGTGCATGCCATTAGCCAAATTCTTATCGACATACTCCACCAATAACGAACTTGATTATTATCTAAGTTTTTAAGCTAATATGAACTTGGCAACTACACAATGCACCGTCAATTTTGTATGTAAAAAAAAAATTACCAAAAAGGCTTCAGTTATCGTAACATTAAACGTTTTAATTAGATTATAGTATAAATTAAGACTAAACTATTGAAACAAATGCAAGGGAAGAGTAAACTAAGCACATCTTGTACAGCAAACTTAGGTTTAAAATCCTGCTTTTAAAATTGTTATTAGTTCTTAAAATGGCAATACTAATATAATTTTTTACTGATATGTGTACATAACGATTTGTACGCTTATGAATCCTGAAATGTTAATACTTTTTCGCAAAGGCTGTCTTTAAAATAAGAGGCAGACGAATCTCCAAAATTTAACACTGATAACAGTAAAACACATGACAATCATCGATCAGTCAAGTAGATACCTTATACTGAATAAAACTTAATCCTTCGAAATAAACTGCGCCGTCTCAGAAATTCGTCTGTTGTTTACCACGTATATGTATATTATATATATATATATATATATATATATATATATATATATATATATATATATAGATATATATATATATATATATATATATATATATATATATATATATATATATATATATATATATATATATATATATATATATATATATATATATATATAAATAAAGCATTGAGACCTATGAGGTCATGCAGTGCTGAAAGGGAAATTGACAGTAAAAGGTTTGAAAGTTGTAACAGAGGAAAACCTCGCATTGCACTATGAATCAATTGTTAGAAGTGGGTGGAAAATAAGATGGAAGAGAGCATAATTATGAAAGGGGTTGCGGCTAGGGGCCGAAGGCACGCTGCGAATAACCTTAAGTAATGCCTACAGTGCACCACATGAGGTGCACTGACGGCACTAGCCCCCTAGGGGGTAATTGTCAGTATAGTCGATCTGTCTAAATAAAGTGATACAAAGAGAATATGACAAACTCGGTTATAGCAACTGATGGAGGAGAAGTTTGTATCCTCTTTATTTACATGAAAAAATAAGTATTTGTAGTATAAAATGGGCATTATTTGTAAACTGAAATCCCGCCTATTTTCTTTTTTATTTTAGCTGCGTTTATTGAACAGTCAACATTCAACCAACTCTGTATAAATATCATAATCCACACCCCACCTTTTTTAAATAGGCCCTGTGCAATATTAAATGGAAAGCTTTACGTACAGAGCAATTCACAACTAATATTCTGAAATATTAAATCAGTTTACGAGGAAGAATGTATTCCTTTCACTTTTTATCACTTGTATCAATTACTGAACCGAGTTGGTTCGTGAAGTTGTAAAAATTAATATTTTTGTATAGGATGAAAAGACGATTAAGTACTTTTGTATTACTTCGAGCAAATATTCAGTTCATTGCTCTTCTGTACTCATTGACAAAGTGCTAGAAACACAGAATACAAACTGGTAATTTGATAAAATGTACAAATTAACAGGAAATCAAGAGGATGGATACTTTCTTTTTAGGCTTCTTAACCAAGTCCGAAACAATTCCATTACAGCCTTGATGTTAAGAATTTGAATATGGGGGGTCCCATTATGAAAATAACATTGAAGTCAAAGAGAAATTTGATTCAATACAAAACCTCAAAGTACAAAGAGACTTAGTATGGCTTCTGAAGACGAAATACGTAGCCTAAACAATATCAGTAGCGAAAAGGGGATGCATTTATGATTGAATGTGTAAGGTGATTAATTAATAAACCAACTGAATCATTCGTAAGCAGTTGTCTTTTCAGTGGAAGGATAGGCCTGAATATGACTGATGTCACAAACGCCGAAGCGTAGAAATAATTAAACGGTGAACAATATGCAGTCACTGCTGTTGCTACCCATGTACTACTGCTGATATTAGCAACAACGCTTTTTCACTTTATGTAAGACGACATGCATCAGACTTCTGATAATTGCTTCTCTATTTCCTAAGATATAAGCAGTGTTCACTAGTGCTTTACTCGTAAAGGGGATGATAAATGGTTTAACAAAATTATGAACAGTTAGAGGGGCACTTTTTTTTTTATTAAACTACAGTGCCTTCATATACGACTTCGTCCCGTCAGGAGAATGATTTGCGACGAGTGAATGAGGCAGTATTCTTAATCGGAATATACGATTTAGGCCCAAGGCTAAGCGCTAGGACCTACAGTATGAGGTCATTCAGCGCTGAAAATAATGTTGAAACAATTGTTACGAGAGGGGCGAAAGTAGGATGAAAGAAAGAGAATATGAACGGAGGTATAGTAAAAGGAATGAAAAGGGGTTGCAGCTAGGGCCCGAAGGGACTCTGCAAAGACACTCAAGTAACGCCTATAGTGTACCACGTGAGGTGCACTGATGGCACAACCACCCTCTGGGACAATACTTTGAAAGGAATGACGGCTGTCAAGCCAGGCATTGGGCACTTACGTTTCTTCAGCGATGGTCGCTTATAAAGTGGTTGGTGTTTTTGCAGTCTCCGCAAATGAATCTGCGCCTCCCCAAGGTCGATGAAAAGTCACTGGGTCCTTTATCACGGTCAGTTTCTGCCGCAGTGTGGGGACCGAGGCATGGAACTGGGGAAACGTTGATGACCTTCTCCTGAGTACCCTTACGGTGGCGGAAACTGAAACCAAGCAACTCGGAGACAGTAAAAAGAAAAAAGGTTGGGTTGGCTTGGAACTGGAGTGGTTGGTCAGCAAAATAGAGATCCAAAAAGTAAAGATGAAGTACATAGGTCTAATGGGACAACTGGGAGAAAATTAGTGCTGTAGTAAGAGATTGTACAGCAAAAAAGTGGATGTTGCAAGAGACCGAAGGGACGCTGCAAACACCCTAATTTACTAATGCCTACAGTAACGACGCAAAACTCGAATGGAAAATAGTTTGAAAGGGGTGGGTACCTCAATAATAGCACTACCAAATTAGTTTGGTAATGAAATTTGGAATAGTATACTACCGCCGTACAATCAGACTAACGCACATGCAAGTGAGAAAACACGTGTCATCTTCATTTATTTGGAATGGGATGAAATATGTGCTTTAGGCATAAAGCCAAGCACTGGCACCATTAGGGTCATTCAGCGCTTCATTTATTTTGCTACCATTTACGTTTTGATTTTATACTTCCGTGACAAATCAGTGCATTTCCCATTTTTATTCCATTTAAGTATTAAACCTTTACCTAAAATGTAGGTATCATGCCAAAACAAGACGAAAACCAAGAAGGTAATCAAACCAAGTTTCTTTTGTCTTTTTTATTAGAACCTCACGTTTTATTGAACATATGAAATACTGTTTAGTGTGAACAAAGCCCTATTTACATTCAGGGAGCAGGTAAACAAATATATTTATACACAAATGATGCTTTTATTTTGTTTTTTTATATATTTTTATTTATCTTCTACACCAGCCACAGATATCGTAGCAATGGTAAAATAGCTTGTCCATCTTTCGGGGAGTCTTCTTAACAGAAACAGCAATCTACCCCTTTCATGATCTTAATGTCTTTTTTTATACGTTCGTAAACAATTAAATGATAAAGTAAGAGATTTAAGCATAAATATAATTTTGGTTTGATAAGTCATGCTCTTGGGACGAAATAAAAAAGTTCTTGGTCAAAATGTCTGTTCATGCTTGTTATGCCATAATGGCTGTATTATGGTATAAATTCGTGTATTATTATGTTTATGCCATCATGGCCTATTATGCATATGTTACAAAAAAGAACATGACCCTATTACGGTTGTATACTGCAATCATAACAGGTTGGGATAAAACACAACAGTTGTTTAATTAAAATAGGAGTCACATCATTATTTACTTGAAGGAAATGCATTGCATTATTTTACATAAACTGTTGAAATGCTCAACGATAGTGCATTGGTAGTTGCAAAACAAAAGGCGAATATTGGATGAATTTCAATGATAATGATCAGGTAAGATTGCTTTCTGTTGGAAAGACCCCTATAATAACGTTTATTTACTGAGGACTTACGGGGAGAAGGGCGGGAGTTGGGGAGAGCTAGGAGGGGGGGGGGCGTTTCTATACTTGGGGGAATGGGGGGGAGGGAGGACGTAGGAAAAAGGTTAGGAACAAACAAGTATAACTCATTAGGCAATATCTAGTCATCCATGACAAATGATCAATTTCACTTCCATTTCAAAATACTTAGTGAGAGTTACTTTGGTAGCAAGCAGGCCTAGTCTCCCGTGTTATCAAGAATATATAGGGTTACGCCGACGGAGAGCTCCTCCCTGCCCGTCAGCATCGACTTTCTCGAAGGACATAAGGACGAAGGGAAAGCCGGCTACTAGAGTCTGCCTAATGACAACTTTCATACCATCTGGGTAAGACAACTGCAGAACACTCTTCGGAAGGAAAATAAAAAGCTAGAAACACATCACTGAAACCAGTCAAGTCACTTTTGATATGAAGATGATCACAAAAAATGCTATATTTGCACATTACGGGGAAGAAGCACATGATCCTTAGTTAATTCTTATACATGCAGACCTTGCACAGCTTCGTGGAGATTTCTCCAATCGCCGGGAACAGTCCACTTTGACCTGTTTCAACCTCTTACAGAGAAGCAGTACACAATTTCTTAATACGTATTATTCGGTGCTGAAGGAATCACAGAGGATTGTGGGGGGATGGTGTGGCTAGGAGAAGTACGTCTTCAGAAATCAGAAATGTTTACATCCTTTTGAGACTTGAAGTGGGACGACTGGGAACGCCTGTTTAGCCGCCTGCTTTCCACTTCTAAAACGGGGTTATTTCCAGACAATGATTAAGCTTTCTTGTGTGCAAAAGCAAAGTCTACATTGACAATGAGAGACATTCTTGATGGCCATTTTCAAAAGGCCACAGTTACAGAGACTTCAAACAAGGCGGCTTACCCACTATGGATAGTTGTACGTAATTCTAGAATATGGCACATTAATCACAAAGCCTTTTCAACGATGGGCAAAAAAAAAAAAAATACTTTGCTACTTTGTTCTTCTTTTAGTCAAATCATTAACGAAAAACCGGGGGATGTATCAAAAGTTCAATGATTTCAACATGCATGTCTTTAAAATAGTTAATTAGCTTTGTAGCTTTTCCAACAGCACTGCCTTTCAAATGTTGCAAAAATCTTTATTCGCCAAATCAGTTTTTACATGATGAATCTAAAAATTAAAAAAGTTAATCATTAAATTTAATTTATAAAGTTATTATATCAAATGCTTTTGCAGTAAAACTGGAATTACTACAGCCATCCGCAGTTTTTAAACATCATGATTCTTGTGCCATCATTAAAGAATTACCTGCAACTATATATGTTAAAGATCTGTCGTACATAAATAAATACTTCAGGCTGCAGGGCCATACCTAATACGTACCGAAAATAGTTTCCTAATTAAGACTACAAAATTATCTTTTCACTTTAGAAGGTGAAAAGACACAAACTCAGATAATTAATACAAAGGAACTGGATGAAGATACCTAAAATAAACATGCCTAAAACTGTACGATTTTACAAATTAACTTTTTAATCATTTCACAGAATAATCATATGGCGTTTGAAAACTGTTAAAATACAGCTGTACTCAAACAAATGTTCTCCTTTTCTCCTCTTAACAGTCACTTAATCTCAAGGAATTTGGGGATGTGTAGGGGGGGGAGGGGCTGATTACGGGTTGCTAAACAGGGCACGATACACATATAAAAATCAGCTGATTTAATTTCCTAGGCATGCAAGGTTGACAGTTAACTTATATCTCTGAAACTCTTCACGTTTGATCTTCTTCGACAACTCATTTAAACTCTAGAATGGAATGCCTCTGAAACACAGACTTCTCTTTTCCTCTATAAACATTGATCGGCACACGAAAGTCCTTGTACACAAAACACTCTCTCTCAAGCACACTATAATTATTGTAAGCATATCGCTGCCATCACTGTAAGGCTAGAATTCTTTTCCATCTCTTGACAGCAAAAGGGGACTTCCTAATTGCAACGCATTTTGAATGTGTACTGTACCTTCCTCGGGTCGAGAAATCCGGTTGCAGTTAGAGTTTGCATTTGAGAAACATTGAATGAAGAGACTTTAGTGATATCGTTCGTGAGGATGTGGTTTTGATTATTTGCTTTAAAACAAGCAATGCATAAGAATTCTATCCTTATTATCTTTATTTTTAATTATACAGTGTAATGCCATAGTTATGTCTAAGAAAAATATAACTTTGCATTTTAACAATAACATGAAATTAGGCTATTGCTGGTTTACCTATATGAAATACAAACCGACCAAGGTTTGAAGGATTAAACTTGATGAATAAAGTAGCAAGATGCTTAAAACTGGATGAAAATCTGTGGTGCAAAACTAGTTTTTCGAATTTAACACTTAAACCTATGAAGAAGCGGATTTGGTGCCAGGAATGTAACAAATGGATCTTCACTTTATATATATATGTATATATATATGTATATGTATATATATATACATATATATATATATATATATATATATATATATAAATATATATATATATATATATATATATATATATATATATATATATATATATATATATATATATATATATATAATTAACCACGAAAAGGGAGCCAATAGCATCTTTGATTTATACCTTCAGCCACATTCCTCCTGTGGCTTAGGAATAATAATAAAAATAATGATAACATATAATAAGAAATGCACTAAAATGTGCTATTTAGAAACCTGTCTGGCTATGATGCCACACTCTCTTGCATTTGTCTTGAACAAAGACTCTTAGAAGCCAATTTCATTTTCCTTTCCACATATAGCATCAGGAATCTCTAGGTGGTATTACAAAATGCTTTATACACACAGGCATCTCAGGGAATGGGGAACTCACTAACAGGGTTTATGGTATTTTCGTTTCTACGCCTCCTAGTTAATGTGCATTAGCTTCCAAGAGCCTTGTCGTTACTGCTTTTTTGTTTGTTCATTTTCTTCAAAAACGTACACGCTCCTCAACACTGTAAAGCTTTGATTGCAAAGAAATCATTTGACTAAAGGATATACATCTACAGCCAAGTACTCTTGGTGATCTAAGGATACGTTAAGGATGGGTCAACAAGAAACAGCGTCTGTAATTACACAGTGAAAAGAAAAAAAAGGACGAATTTAAGGAGGTTAGAGAATTCTCCAAGTGTTTTGTGAATCAACGCATAAACTGAGGGGATCGTACAATTTATGGAATTATGAATGATCAATGACCTCATTCACCAAGTACTTAGACAGTAAAGATGCATTGCCCTGTTGTCTAACTGCAGTGACGCAACCAACTTAATGCACGTTATGGCGTGAGGTATGAATGAACACACATCGGTGAATAATTCAAAGGTTGCTTTCAGTGATAAAAGAGGGGCAGTTTCGTAGGTCACTGCAGTACACATAATACAGTACATTGTATTGAGAGATTTCCACCTGCGTACTCCTCCACCTAGCCTTCATAGGACTCGGAATTCGAAAGAAAAGTGACAAGATTTGACATTGGTAAACAGACCCACTGTGGTACACCTACATAAAGGCTCCTTTGACATCCCTTCCTAATACAAAAAGGGTTTGATGATGTATACATATCAAGAGGTATATAACAAATATACAAAATAGTCTCTATTGCTAGTTTAAAATGTAAATGTTAAAAATGCAGAGGAGATCATAAGGCCGTAGCAGACAATAATCATTTGCCAGTATGTTGAAGGGATTTCTGTTTGTATACAAGTGCTACATCTGCATGCATGTGTGAATATAGATATACAGTACATCGTGTATATGCATATAAATGTATTCAAATTGTGGGTGTGGGCATACAGTTGTTATGTACAATATATACTGTGCATGTATGTACATGGTTATTCTATGAGCATGTCATTATTATTGAAATTTGGTCACACCCACAGTCAAATTTCGTGGCTAACCCGAGGAATTTGCTCTTGAATGAGAAATAAGGTGAGAATCTTAACACGACAAGGTCTCAGTTTTTGTTACTTAAATATGATGGGAAATGTCGAGGGCCTGGTCAAAAATGGAAATAACAAAATAAACGACACAGACCCATGCTTTGTAAGTCTTAAAAAGGTATTGTACTTGACAATTGAATAATACAGTATAAACATGCACAGGATGTATATGTTTTATGTAGGTATATAAATTACAGTGAGCATATGTGTATGTGCATGCGAGTGTACTCAAGTTTATGAATGGATGTACAGTACGGTACTGCATTTTCCAGTTTATCAGTGTCCTATGTATGAACATACACTGCATACTTTATATATATATATAATCTGTATAATCTGTGTATGTATGCAACCTCAGTATTGTTCTGACTGTACTACAATGAAGTGAAGGTGACACACTGCTCTAGTGAACAAAAGAAAGGCAAATATAGTAGTAGTATATACTGTAGTACTGCCACTGGTAGCTCCAGTGTATCAATATCCATTTCCTCTTATGCCAAATATGAGGGTGGGGGTTGGGGGAGAGATTGATTCAGTCTGAATCTCACGTCTGTCATTCTATGAAAAATAAGAGAATATCAATATTTGAGGTGAAAAAATAGTGAGCTATAAAATCATCAGGCAAGACTACCATAATAATAAGTCACATTACTCCTACCCATGCATCATCATGTTTATGAAGAAATCGTTCTTGAAGGATGGTTACTGTCTTCTCAAGTTTTAATTGTAGGGTTTTCTATTACCATTGGTGTTTGCATTTGCCTGGAAAACTGTTCATATAAATATCTCTTTTCATTTTTCTCAGGTGAACAATTAGGCTCCTATATTAACAATCTTCATTGGAGCCTACAGCATCATTTGCTACTTATGTCTATTGGCATTATCTTTTTCCTCTCGTTTTGTTTGTTAGTCTGGGAGAACACAAGGATTTCGAAGTTAAAGAAAAAAGCTGCCTCTGGAAAAGTAATGTTTTGGTTGCCTTGCTATACTAATACAGTATCGGTTTTCAAGCGTATGGCACTTAACGAACAAATGACACGATTTCCAAGGAAATTAAGATATAAGATGGCACTATCTCATCAAGTCCAATGAAAGTTTTATACTTTATAAAGAGATCATCTCATTCTCGCTGCCCTTCCATACCACATTAGACTACAGGTTAACATGTTTATGACTTGTATTCAAACGTTGAATCATAAATATCAGGTGCATTCCTTATACAAGTGTGTGCCTAGAGTGTATCATGTAAATATTTATGGAAGATTGTTTACATTTACGTGTAAGCAAATGATTAATACTCTTCAAGTTTCTTTCAAGATTATTCCTAAGAGCTCTTCAACCCCAAGAATAGGATTATGCTCATTTCTGTTTATTAGGGGTACAGGTTAGGAAGGAAGGTTTATAGGACACTAACGCATTTACAGTATGTCTGTGACTTTCAGTCAATGGAAAACTCAGTGTAGGGAGACTTGTCATAATGCACAGTCTCATGCAGAATGAGCAAAAAATGAATGCTTGACCAACAATGATCCTCCTGATGTCTTGTGTAAAAGGTGTACGATGCTTATTGCCTCAGCTTTCATTTTATTCTGAGAAAACCGGAAGCCACTAATTACATCTGCATAGCCAGAGGGAATATGCCACATCATAGTCCTGCACTAGAGAGTACCTAGGTTAGATATCCATCTTTTAAAACTTACATTCCAGCTGTTATACAGACCATAAACATTTCAACCATAAGTCTACACGGTTTCCCTCCTCTTGGCAACAATACCTCTGCATGTTACGCACTATTCATGACAATGGACTGTAAGGTTTTAACTTATAGACAAAAAAAGAAAAGAAAAGGTAAGTTACACACAAAAAGGAGATTTAACAAACTGGATGCATTTCCTCAAAAAATGTTAAATCCTATGTAACAATATTATGGGGAAGCTATGCCTGTGATAATTAGGAAGACATGGCTAGGTTATTTTACAGAGAGAGAGAGAGAGAGAGAGAGAGAGAGAGAGAGAGAGAGAGAGAGAGAGAGAGAGAGAGAGTCATTAAAATGCAAGCTTTACAAGGGAAGGAAAAAAAACACGCAACTGATATCAATACTTTGGATGAGGTTTTTGCTGGAATGCTTAAACATTTTTTGCAGACAATGAATCATCTGAGAAGTTGCAGAATATTTCACAGTCCAATCATTATTTTTTTACAATAATGTCACAACATATGGAAAATTTTATATACCATTAAACCCAGATTTGTTTACCAATTCTCACTGTTTAAACAACGATCCTTATCAGAAGAATGAAAAACTCTGCTTTTTCACATTGTATATCATACAATATCTCTCTATATAAACAATTACTACACAGGCTATGTCGTCCCCTACACATTCTTATCACAGAACTATGCTTCGGTGCAGGAGAGTGAGAACTTAACAATCTGCAATCTATACATTCAAACCTTGATAATTTGACCCCAGATGTAAACACGAAGGTCACAACATGCGACCTATCAGTCAGCACAACATAAAGAGGTCAAAATGACCCAGTAAGTTAAACACAAATTATCTATTATGTCTTTTCATCAACAAACTTGAGATGCACCTGACATTTGCACCATTTATTTTGTTCACCCCATTCGTACAGTACTAGCGCCTAAAATGTCTATGTTATCAGTCAGAGGTATTACAAATTACCAAGGTTTTGCAATGTAACCCTGTGACTTCTGGAATGGCTTTGTCAGCGGCAACAGTTCATATCAATGTACAAATAATGTTTTGTACAGAAAATCCTAAAGAATATCAACAAAGATAAGAGCTAAATCGATTATTACCCTGAAAAATCTCGCCTACTACAACAACACAGTATATTCAGTTTATGTATATTTATATGTATATTTATCAATGACGTTGCCAGAACCTGAAGAAAGTGTTAGAAAGAATCAACTTGGCAAGATACCTCACTGGGAAGGTGAGGTCGTGAATATTTTTCTTTCTCGAACCTGGTTTTCATGAAAGATATTTTCACAGAATTAATTTCATATACCTAATTATCTGTCTTGTCAACAAAAAGAAATCACTATAATTTTGTATGCACTGTGTAAAATTTCATATCAAATAAATATTATTTTTCATTTGAATAGCACTACCTGGCAAGAAGTGGATGGAAAGACTCAAGGGAAAACACAGCAATTATTACCTTGAAATGAGAGCATTACAAACAGACAGAACTTATTCAAGTGATGTCTTGCTCAGAGAAGATTCTACTTTCTTCAATATCTTTCAGGTAATGGCCTAGAGCGATGAGTTTCTCATGGAAGGTGACAAGACCTATGGGAAGCAGAAATATGAGTGTATCCCTTTTTATTTTTTTTTTTTATTATGGTGGACCATCTCTACGAATGATCCATAGAGCTAACGAGAAAACACTGGGTGGCTCTTCGAGGTTTCCCAAGTGAATCCAGTACCATTTGGAACGGTGATTTTTCTGAAGATACCAATGATCAAGACAGTAACTAGGACCTTCCAACAATACTTTCACATTTTGAGCAAAAGAAGTTTCCCTTATCAACATGGCAACCGCAGTTGCCTTTATCCGATCAGAAATCAGTTAACAAAATTGCCAAAGATTACCGGTTGAATAAAGAATATTGTCTGTCTTTTTTTTGGTTTTCATACAAAAATTATGAATATTTATCTACAGAAAGCACACTAATTCAGCTCAAAAATATAATCTTTTGAGAGTAGGGTCTCATAAGACCCTATTCCATAACAATGCTCAGTCAGTGGATTCCCTTACTTAGTGAAATAACATGACCAGCCATCATATACCCCTTTCAATTCTTCAAACGCCAACCGTTTCCGGGTTTTCTTCCAGCTAGTTATGAAGAAAAAAAAATGAATAATCTACACATTTAAATGAGTTTTGAGACAACATGAAACGAGTTCATAATAAGAATATTCTTAAACTTTACACATTTTACAGACTTTATATATACTATATGTATTTATAGGGAGACTTAATGCAATAATTAGTGAGTATTACAGGTAACCTCTCGAGGACCTCTGTGATCCTGGTTGGTGGAAAGGATCCATTGAGAAGACATCAAAGAATCTGTCTTTGTTGACTGAGCAAAATTAAGGAAATATAACCTAATTACCTTTGATTGCAGAAGCTCCAGACATTTACAACAGAGCAATAAAAGGTTACAATATCAGGGTCGACTGATATAACAAACCTCAGCTGCAATGGGGACACCACCCATTTATCATAATGGCTATTAAGCTTTGCAGTTATCCCGTGTGACCCCACATCTATTTGCTTAGTTGATTATTGCCATTGCTTGGGACATTCCCAACTTCTAATATCCATGACATCGCAGCAACGTTCCACTGACGTCATCCTTTGATCAGTTTTTGAAGATTCTTTACTGTAGTTCCCTCTCCAAAACTTTTTGTTAGTTGATTCTTAACTAAAGTTCTGATACATTTTACATAAATATGAGTATTGATTTGGAAATGAATAAATGTAACTCTGTTGCTGCTAAAATAATGAAGAACCTGAGACTACTGATGATGTAAAAATTTTTCTGCTTCTTTTCCAGTCAGGAGTAGAAACACAAAGGGATGGAAGGGGAATGGGGGAGTGAGGGAGGGAGGGAGGGAGGAAGAGGGCAAAGAAACTATGACTCTGTTTGTCTTTTTCAGCAAGTCACTTCCAAGGAGTAACCTGACTCCAGACATCATAATTATGAAGTTACTGTCTCCTTTCAACGGTCAGTCGTAAATACAGAATGTCTGTATGTTGCAGACCTTGTTTAACAACAAGAGTAGATGATAATATATGCATATATATAATCTGCAACCATATCTTTGTGCTCACGAAGCTGCTAATGATATCTATATTTGCAATTAGGGATCCTGGGTGCGATTTATACAGTAACAACAATTAGTGGTTTAGCACCATGGGTGAAACAGACACTGACAAATGGAAGCCTTAGCAACCTCAATGATATCTAGAATATTCCGATGACTTTTTCAGATTACTTTGATTTGCTGAAGACCTTCCCAGGAACCCATCATAGATAAGTTCTGAAGGCATCACCAGGTGGGATCTCCAGAACTTTGACAACCGTGCCTCAGCACACCGTCAAGGACAGTCTCAAGACGTGTTCTTCAGACCCACCACAAGACGCTACGAATGGTGGTGGTGGTGGTGTGCTGGACAGAACAGAGTCTTCGTTCCTTTCTTGTTGATGTTCGACGCTGTTTTCCGCTTCTCTGCCCTCCTCTTCCGACGGCCCGGGCGGGTCCTTTTCTTCTAGATATATCGTGGATATATTTAGAAGAGAAGGAAAGAGACGCGTGTGCGACGCGCATCTCCTTTGCCCCGCCGGGCCATCCCGAATTGTCACATGTTCCCCTCCGACCCCGATCCAGCGCCGGTGGCGGAGTTGTTGCCGGACCCTGAGAGGTCGTCCCCGTCAGAACGGTAAGGAGAATTCCCTCTTCCTCTTGGACTAAGTCCTCTGAAGTCCAAGTTATACTGCGAAATGGGATGAAATTAAATATCTGTTAATCAACTACTCTAGCCTTGTAAACAATCTTAAGTCACTTGTTCTTCAAAAGCACAATATAGTATTAGTATATCATAATAATGAGTGGATTCTAATTTGAAGTGAACTTCATCAATGAAGCATCTATATTGATGTAGTAAAGACTTGAAAATGCAAACTGAATATATCCCAGTAAATGTGGGAGTGTGGCACATCTAAATTACATCTCTTTAGTAATAATGCAAAATATGACAAGTTGTTTTAATATTATAACTGACATCCAATATGAAATTATGGTCACTGAAGTTTCTTGATTTACAATCCTTATAAAAAGTCTACAGGACAGCAATTTAATCACTATTACCAGACAAGAACAATAACAATACATCAGGTAAAGTAAGATTTGTTATAAGTATATGACAAATATACGAAGAATACAGCTTGAAGATTAAATATTCATACTCTTCTGTTATACCTGACAAATAAAGTTAAGAAGGGTTAACATATTCTACAGGAAATTATAATCATACAGTTTGTGTAATGTATATATGCATACAGTATCAGTACATACTAACTATATACTGCATAAATATAATATGCAGCCCATATATACAGTGCATATGTATGTAATATATGTGTAGAGTATTTACGCATATAATATTAATACATATCAACTGTATATTGTATTACGCAGCTCGTATATACAGTATATCTGTATGTTATTATAAACTACAGTACTTGAAACTGAGCACAGAACATATTAATGTATTACTTAGTAATGAAAAGAGTGGAGTCTTAAATGTCAGTAGGATTTCCTTAGATGTTTTGGTCCCTCAGTCCCAGTTTGAAGACGTTATCAGAGGATCAGTGTCTCCTTCTTCGGACTGTAACATAACACCCGTGTGACGTGCGTTTAAGAAACTTAGTTCATGCGGACGTTAAAACTACAAACAAACGAAAAAAAGAGAGAGAAAAGCATGCAACATAAAAAACTATTAGCACTGAGTGAAATTTTTCAATCTCGGGTCATCTTGAAATTCTTGGGTGTGTGTGTGACCAAATGGCTATTCATTACTGTATGTGACAATATTTACATATTGAATACATGGAGAATGATGCAACTTTAGTACATCTCAAAATAACACAATTTTAAACAGTCTTAACCTTTATGGTTAATGCACTACGAAGCAATACAATGAGAAGGATCTACGTACAATTACTTCCATATTTAGTGACACACCTACATTGTTTATTGCAATTGTAATTGAACATTGTTTATTGCAATTGTAATTGAAAGAAAAGTGGTGATACCAACCAATATTTCAAGATGAATTAGGAGAAAGAAAAAAGAGAAAGATGGGTGGTGGGAAAGAAAGATACAAAAACACTTACGAAAGAACCTGCCGGATATTCTGTGGTTGCGTCATGCTATATTTGACAATGAGTACGTAGCATACCACTAGGTAAAGTACTGAGTACACTTTGAGGGACATGGAATCTTTTTGAATAATGGCAATAGTGAAATAAATCAGAGAAAAGGTAACACTTTTACATTTATTCATTCTAAAATAAGAAGACAATGTGGACATATAACAGTCTGAATTACTTATGACAGCTACTTAGTGCAGTGAGAAGTATGACATGTAGAAAAATAGATTTGAAAATGCATTGTCAATGATGTGAATTAAGCTTTCTAAGTCAATCCTCAGTCTAGAATTTAAGCTAATATTCCTTTCACTGACAATGACAGACTAGTTATTTCCTACTTGGATACTTGTTTCCTATTATATTTATACTTTACATAATCTAAACTATGTAATCTCATCCTAACAGTATATATTTTTTTTCTGGAATATTGCAGTCTCTAAAAAACATTTCATTTGTGATTGAGTTCAATATCCAAAAACTGCAGTGAGGTAGCAGGAGTGAGATGCCTCAGGTTCATGGTAAATGATCCAACACATGATGGCTGATTTTCAATCATCAGACATCAAAAGTACCAAATACCTTTGTTTACTAGCTTACAGCACTGTAATGAGGCAGCTTCACAATTATGAAGAACAGTAATGTTGTGTATGTTATTGTTCATAGCACCCATTTTATCAATTTCACTCTAAAATTCTCTGGTTAAACAAGGAATTTAGATTTAAAGATTGATAAGGATTTTGTAGCACAGAACTCTCTGATTGTTTGCCTAACTGGAGTCTGTTGTGAAGACCGACATCTTGATAACAATTCTGAGAGTACCCGGGAATACTTTTAATTCCAGGCAGAGTAATGGGAGAATCCCAGTGCTGTAAGCTAGAACTGTTAGTTTCTGTGAAATTCAGTGGGATAGTTGGTGATAAAGGGGTTTGATGTTGGTGCTGCAGTGATGGATGGTGGAGGTTCAGGTACTGAAGGGCTGGTGATGAGTATGATTGCTGTGATAATAAGGAGAGATTCTTCATCCAGGGAGGCGAACCACTCTGGATGGGAGGAGTTGACAGAGAGGATAAAGGAGAATAAGGTGACAACAAATGGTGCATGGAAGGTGCTACTGCATGTGGAGAGAGTGAAGGGATTGCAGGTAGGATTGGAGAGATAGGAGCTGCATTGAGAAGCATTTGGGACAGGTGAGGTGATGTGATGCTTGTTGAAACCTGAGGAGGAACATGGGATGAAGAAATGGACGGAGGGTATTGTAGCTGAGGACCAACTGATTCTGCTGCCACAGCAACAGCGCCAGTAGCTGTCTGCAGAGTGGATGTCACTGAGTGTAAGAAAGGAAGAGACGACTCCAGAAGTGGTGTCGCTTGAGATACCTGGCCAATTGGGTTGCTCAGGCTTGAAGCTCGAACTTCTTCCAGTGTTGGGAGTTCCAGACGGTCGGGCAGGCGCAGCTCATACTTGGAGCATAAAAAGAAATGTGACAAAAAACCATACAGAAAAAACAAAATTAGATTGGGAAAAAATTATACAATGGGAAAGAGCAAATGCAAGCATGTTCAAGCAGTCTCAAGAAGGGCTCTGGAATAACTATGGATAATAGGTATAACTTTAAAGACATTCTAACTATGACTTCCATATCTCTTGGATATGGCAAAAGTATGGCACCCAAAAGACTGTTTACTATTGTGAAATATAACGGATTACATATAACATATACATATTAAGAGATGGTCCTGGTAATGTCAACAATTTAGTTTACTAAACAAGAGAAAACACACTTTTAGATGCCTTGTTTAAGTGCTTACTGTGATGAACACATCAGATAGACCTAATACAAAGTGCTGAGACAAAAAACATCATTATATTAAGTTCATCTGAGGCCCATGCTTCAGTACATGAATATCAAGCATACATTTATTTTGATAATACTAGAGGTAGAACAGGCATGTATTCAAGGGGATGTGCAATCATTTTTCTGTCAATGATTTATTCATGTAACACTAATTCACTTGTTTTGTAACGAACCTTAAGTTTTTCAATTTTTTTTAGGGAAGCATCTAGCACTTTAAAAAAAGCATGATATAAAAAGTCAGATTCTGACGTACAGTGAATCTGATGACCTAAAAGAGAAACACATTACTGTAATAAAGTACTGTATGGTAAAGTATCTATTTGTGTTTGCCAAGTTCATACTGCTGACTTGTATGGGACTGACTCGATATACTACGAAGCTACTTGACGTAACAATACCGTTTGATGACACATATACTGTATAGCTTGATACTGCCAAACAAAATATAAAAATATCTGAACACAACAAGACTCAATCCCTGAGTTTATGTGACGCACACAAGTGTGAAGGTGCCACGTGTAAGGGAAAAGGATGAGTGAATGTTTTCTTGTGCTTGGAAACTGTCTCACACACAAATGCTATTTAAGGTGCCTTCCTGGGAAATAATGCCACAAACTGACTTTGCATCCTCTGATAAGCAGCCTCGTCCTTAGGACGTGTAACCTCCACGCACTGTATGTTCGAATCTTTGGGCTATATTTACGGACTTCAGTTCTTTGCAGGCCACTGTGACACCATCTGATTTTTGCCTAATAAGTTTTAGTGAAGAAATCTTAATTCTAATCACATTATGGTAACATTGTTGCATGGTTTTCTGTATTCAAGTTTCGAACTGCATTCACATTCCTTCGTGTTTGTATGGTGAATATGTGTACTGACAGATGTGGCAAATTCTGCTTAAGGTCTGGGTAATATATATGATGAATACTTAACTGGGTCATCTCTTGTTCCTGTGTTGTATAGAATACTTAGATCAGTGTGCTCAACTGGTAAAGAAGTCGACCACATTAACTGTATAAAGGTGTCAAAGCAAATTGTAGGTAAAAAATTATCTAGTAATAATGAGACTTGATTGTATCTGATATTTACCTTAACAAAAGATAAAGAAATTTCATAAAATGCATCAATTTGTGTAAATTGAAAAACAAGACATGCAGGTACCTGAAATACTATTTAAAAGTATGACACATAGTTATGCAAATTCTCTTGACATGAATGACTCTAGGAATAAAATAAAGGAAAAAAAAAACACTCGAAGTTGTGGGCTGA
Organism: Macrobrachium rosenbergii; assembly: GCF_040412425.1. Classification (NCBI taxonomy): domain Eukaryota; kingdom Metazoa; phylum Arthropoda; class Malacostraca; order Decapoda; family Palaemonidae; genus Macrobrachium; species Macrobrachium rosenbergii. Next base: position 64,826,444 of record NC_089743.1, read on the forward strand.
ATTTCATCATGCAGGTTAGGGAACATTTTGATGCAATGATAAATCCTGAAAGAAAATAAAGAAGGGTCTCAATTCCAAGGTCATAATATGCAAGTAACAAGATGGGAAAATTTCCATGCAAATGAGTATATTACCTGGAAATTTCTTGTAGAAGAAAGAAAATTGCATCCTGATGTCATACTTATGATGCTGTAAGAGGGGAGGATTGGGAGAATGGATTTAAAAGGTGAACTTGGTTAGGAATTTTAGGTAATCCGAGGACTTTCCTTTGCCCAGGTAACTTCAAGGGTAGTAGTGCTCATTGTCCAAGAACTGAGCCAAATACTAGAAAACGAAAAATGAAACTCAGTATCATGATTACTGAGACGCTCAGTACCAGAGCTTCTGTTTAATGGAATGTCATGTTTACTTGAGCTCACCTTGGTAGCACAGACGAAACAGGTCGTAACTACTTTTGATATTACATTCATGAGGTTCTTGGTCTCCTGAATGACGTTGTCCACCTTGGTGAACGTGGCTGCCTTACCAACGGTAGGGTTTTTCACTGTAAACTGAAGCTGCTGAACGTAGGTTGGAATCTGATCCAGGTGTTCCATCAGCTCTTTTTTGTGAGGCCCCGCCGGAACCTGAAATTGGAGGTTTTGCTTTATGAAGTAAATCTGATTTCACAGCTTAATCATCTAAGAAATTTCACCACTGTACTGTCACATATATACGTAAAATTTTCTACATTTCAGTAAAACATCTTATTTTTCGAAACACTAATAGCAGTACAAGCAATCTAAATGCATTAAAATCAGAAACTATAAAAATATGTTTTCAAAATGTCTCAACTAACCTAACTGTAATAGCTTACAATTAGAATATAAGTCAATAATAAATATGTTTTTGGTTAAAATAAACATATTTCCAAAATATCTCAACTAACCTGACTGTAATAGCTTACAATTAGAATATTAGCTCACAATTAGAATATAATAAGTAAATAATATTAAGCCATACATCCAGTCTTTGCGTTAGTTGCAATGCAATAAAAAAACTCAGCTAAAAACAAGAACTTTATCCCTACAGATTCTGCACACTAAAGTAACACTATACCAACGTTATTGCGATGTTACTTAAAACTACAATATTATGCCTTACCTGGTATGAAAACTGTCGGACCACCTTGTACAATCTGTTAGCCTCCTCCGCAAAATATTCCCCTTGTGTGAAGAGGTCCTGCGTTGTCTTCAAGGCACCTTCCCCCCTTGTAAACTGGTACATAGAAAAAGCCATTGAGGACATATTTTTGGCCCTTTTAACGATATCATTGTCCTCATCCTGCGTAATCCGTTCTTCCCACTTCTCCGTTTCTTGATCCACCTGCAATAAACCACGACTATAAACACAGCAAGCAAACTTGGTGCTTCGGTAAACCAAGATGAATTTGTATTGAAAATCTTTTATGAATATTTACTGATTATGTCAGATACAAATTATTTTATGACAGAAAAATCTAAAAATAACTTATTGCTTTTTATTAGTTAAGTCTGTACAATTTTCACGTGTGGTTTTAATTACTACATACTGCTGGTAGGGAAAAGGCTACTTTATTCAAAACTAATTTGAAATACGGCTGCCAAGGTATCCTTGCAGAACAAAAAAAATGACAGCCTTATTCCATCAATCTTGTCTTTCTGCTGTCAAATGAACCTAATCTCAAGGGCCAAGAGTTTACACTATTACATTAGCTCCTTCCAAGTCTAGTAGGAAGTGGATGAAAATGTGATGTCATGCTGACAGTGCCACTTAGACTAGTTGCAGTAGCTGGACCAATGATGTATTGCATTAGCTTTATGTGAGACTCAAACAATACAGACCATGTTTTTATTAAATGATACTTCACATGGAGATTGATTCAGTACCGTGAATTTTTGAATAATGATGTTTTTCAGCCTGGTGCATAATTTGCTTTCCTATGTCCATGTCTAAATGTCTTTAAAAACTTGCATTTTCCCGAAATCGGAAGTTTCAACGTATGCATTCTAATGGTATCAGTATACCGTAAGTTGTTACTCTTGTGGTTATACATTTACTGAAAACATATCTAGCAAAGTCATTTGTTGTTCTATTTACCAATGAATGAAATAACAAATGTAAACATAAAGGCACAATATCCATAAAGCTTCACAAAATTCGGCCTTGAAGACAGTATCAAACATATGATCTGCATAATGAGGAGCTAATAGGCTTCAAAAATGACAGCACAAGAAAGCATTAGCATTGAAAAGAAGGCACTGATTACATCACAGGAACGGACACGTAGGTAAACCTACCTCAGAGGCCATAAGCTTCATATCAAGACCTGATTTTGCTAGCTTGGCTTGTTCTTCTTGGTCGAGCTTTGTCGGCTTGGGAGACTTGCTGGTGGTACCATGTTTCTGCGGGGAAGTCAGATAACCAGTTTCAACCGGCTGAACCTGGCATTAAGTGGGTTGTGATTAGTAGAAATGCACACACACATAGAGGAAGAAAAAAGAAGTGTTTGACCCCAGGTGTTCTGAAGTTCACACACTAAGTTTCAACATGCAGAAGATGTTAGTCTTTGACTTTCACAAGCTGTTAAGTTCCAACTCACAAGTTTCAACACTGATTATGAAACAGAGATCCAGATAAGCACAGATAAAAGCTTCTAATATATCTCGTAAAGCCAAAAGGCAATTAGGCTGAAAGATGCCTGAACTAACTTTATTTCACAAATTAACCCTATTTGTAACATTAAAAATTTCCTTTAGAAATTGACATAATTTAAACAAGACATACGCTGCACCTAATGCGGAAAAGTATACCAGTTAAAATAGACGGCTAAATAAAATTAATCTAACTTTGAACAAGGAAAAAATTGCTTTCTATATATGAACGTGTTCACTATGTGATACTTGTTCTGGAGGAGATTGTAAAATTCATTTTGTAGCTTATGGGTATGCATACACATAGAGTGGGCCCAAATAACTATAAAAATAATAAGTTTTGGGGACAAACACGAAATTAAAGGATGTCTCGAAAAACGGATATCATGCAAATAATAAGTACCAATATATGCATACACACAAAATATATATATATATATATATATATATATATATATATATATATATATATATATATATATATATATATATATATATATATATATTAGCTTGAGGGTGAGTTGTTCCGATATCATTTACTTACTAAAAACATATCTTCTTGGGAGAAAATTTTTTATTTGTATATACAAACCACTGATTTACAAGAGCATATGCTTTTGTACGAAGGGAAAAACAGCTGTGAATTTACCAAGAAGATGAACTTGTTCATCTAGGGGTGAGAGATGCACAACAAATGAGTTATACTACCAGCTCTTATCCATCTATTTAGCATGAGCTTTTTAAGACTTCATGTGCCCACACCCACTGAGCCGTGAGGGAATAGGATGAATGGTAATGGTGGGGTCTGTATTACCTACAAAATATAACATCTGTGGTAGATAGAACAGTATTATCTATTTATGTACAGCACAAAGCACTGTTTAAACACTGCAAAGGGAAGGTAACTGAAGTAGGGAGTAGCTCTCCATGTGGGATATTAACATCAGGCAAGAACGACCTGTGCAAAAATCTGTACAACCGTCAAATTACTCAAGGATGTTTTCATTGCCAAGTCCTGCAATGGTGCATTATTCAAGGCCTGAACAATCTGAGGATGCAGTGTTTGGTGAGTGTGGAGAGGCATCTAGCAACACGAAGTGGAAGGACCCTAGATTCTTGTACAAAACGTGGACAGGAGGTTGATAAAGAAACTGGGACACAGTGGGACTTGAAGAGGGCCTGCATATCTTTCTTCTTTAAGTCACTTTTGGGTAATAATTGTCTCTTCGGGCTTTTGGATGTATTATAGGGTAAAATCCTTGCTTTGCCCAGACCCAACATAATTGATGAGAGGACTAGCGTAGACTACCCAGCCATCCCAATGTGCAATGAAACATTAAATCTTGCAAACTAAGGACCACTCAAAAGCTATCACCTTGAGCTCTCTACTGAGAGAGTTGTAGTGACCAAAATGAATGGCGAATGAAGCAACATGAAGCAGAACTCTTCTCAGAAGGAATGAAATATGCTAAGTTGATTTCTTTGATGAACTACTACTAGTGAAAAGCTACTATAGCATTAGATATTTGTTTCTGGGTTACTGCTTCCCGCCAAATTTTGCTACATTTGTGGCAACAAGCCAAATTCTCTAGCGAAAAGAGCCTGTATACGAGACTGATTATCTGGCTAACATACAAAGTTAGTAAAGAAACAAATATACGGGAATAACATTACATTTCCACTTCTCACTATAATGAATCCTTATAAAAATCACAAGTAGGATACATGCATCAGTAAAAAACCAATCGCTCCAAGACTCAAAAATAAAAGGAGAATGGAGAGTGAAATGAACAGATGACAATCTTAGAATGAAGTTGATATATGCTAAAAGAGGTGCGGGAGGTTGGGTGAATACTCGCTTGAAATTCATCTCTCTCGTCCGCTGGAAAACAATACCTCGTTCTTTGTAATAGACAGGTCATCCCTTTGTATCAAAGTTATATGCTCCAGTAGGGCCATGGTTTGTATTTGTATGATTAAGAACCAAAAAAAAGAAAAACATACTTGCTATAAAAGGAGCGATCACCCTCCAAAAGTTAAAATTTTATATATATATATATATATATATATATATATATATATATATATATATATATATATATATATATATGTATATGTGTGTGTGTGTATACATTATATATATATATGTATATACATATATATGAATATGTATAGATATACATGTATACACACACACACACACACATATATATATATATATATATATATATATATATATATATATATATATATATATATATATATATATATATATATATATATATATATAAAACATTCATGCAGAAAGCTGTGTAAAACAAAAACAAAAACACAGAAACACATAATTGAATAGAGACATATGAGACAAGAAGTGAACGCCATGTTCGGCATATCACAAACGGTCATAGGGTCTTTTGCACAAATTATGGCAGCGGCAGTCGATGCTTAGCTGGGTGATGGAAAACAGTATAAGAGATAATAAATGTAAAATGATGTTGCAAACGCCACATAACAAACATTTGCATGCTTAGTTTTCAAAGAATTCAATCTGAGAACGCATTGCATTCCACTCCCAAAAAATGAGTCTGAAATACACCCATCAGTGTGTTTTCATTCTGTTTATAAGACCAGCAAGATTATATGCTTTTTTCTTAACACCAAACGAACTACACTGTTTAAAAACAGACTGACCATGATTTGTATTACAGCATTATTTTCATATGCCAAATTCTTCTCAGGAATCAAGGGGGGGGGGAACTAAATTGACAAAAAGCCTCGCGAAAAGTTTTATTCTTACGGAAGAGGAATGACTTGCGAAATAAAAAAAATAATAAAATATAAGATAAAGGCTGAAAGATATTTTTAGCTCATCAACAGTTGAAAGATTATTAGTGTAAACAAGTCCACTTAGCTGGTCCACTTTCTCACATCCTAATCTAACAAAGGTTTCATTTGACTCCAAAATCTTGAATTAACTTTAGTTTTTCATTCATTTCGCCTGGTTCTTGTTGGCGTCAATATTTGAAAAACATCATGCCTTTTTATAGAATGGCTCCAAAATGTACTCTTCATGATGTAAAAAGTAAAGAAAAACGCACCTTTAACCTTCCCATACTCATTCGCATATCACTATTTCTTTACAACCCTCCCCACCCCCAGCACAGAACGTTGAAAACGTTCTGCGTTAATATTTCAAAGACGTTGGAAATATATTAATAGATTTGCAATATCCATATTTTCTGGTTTTTAGTAGATTTTCCTACCACAAGTACCTACAAGAATGATTTCATATGTATACTAGGCGTATTTAAATACGATTCTCAAGCTAGGAACACCTTAAATAAAGCAAAACCACTGTTTTTCTCATTACCATCAAAATCTGCCCATTTTCCCTAAAATTCTCATAACATGAATGAGAGTTGTATCACTATTCGTAATGAGCAAGCATTCATGCTGAACAAAACGAGAGACATAAATGAGAAAAAGAAAAGAACAACTTAGATGGCTTGTTTAGATTACACTGGCTACAAGCCAGCACAGGCACTTGCCGTCAGTAAGTGTGGTTAAGACTTCACGGGTAAAAGAGGACACATGTGGACCTCAAGAATCAGATTAACCAAACAATCTCACCGTTCGACCTACTCCTCCCACCTCCCCCCCGCCTCTCTCTCTCTCTCTCTCCCATCGCCTCAAAACTTGAAATAAAAGCACAGAAAAAGAATAAGGTAGAACCGAACACAAAAAGAAGACACAAAAAGGGAGTTGTATGTTTAAAGAACACCAATAAAACAGCGAAAAATTAACAATAAATACCTAAAATTATATTTAGTCTATAACAAATACCTATGAATCAGCACATTGAACAACAAAACAATAAATAAAGGCAAGTCTGATTGTGTTTCCTTGAACCAAAGACCCCAAACAATAGACGCTGGGAAGCTAGGGTGCGGTGTACAGCACTGCCGAAGAGTTGGTAACAAAAGTCACATGGTGACTGAGGACGAAAGGCAAAGTACGTGTGACAACCAGTACCCACAAAATAGTCACAAAATACTCCCAACCAATTAAGGTAGACGTAATTGAAAGGAGGTGACGATGAGCGCCAACAGCTGCCATAAGCGACTGAATAAACGATGTAGAATTAAAGACAGATTTAAAACGCTTGACTGACTGAATTGATCTCTAAATCCTAATTGACACATCCTATTGCCACTCAAATCCAGAATCACGGAAGAAGACAGATTAATCGAGGTTCATCAGTACTTGAGGTTAATCTGTACTCCATGCTACTCAATATCTCAGTATTGCTTTTTTTACTAGAACATGTATACTTCCTGAACATTTCAGTTCATCTCTTCCTCTATGTATGTATGTATGAATGTATGTGGATATATGTATATATATATATATATATATATATATATATATATATATATATATATATATATATATATATATATATATATATATATATATATATATATATATATATATATATATAATATCAACCCTGCTTAAAACCTCTTCCGGCCTTATTTTACCAGGAATGATATAAATGATTACGATTTACATTACGTAAACATTATGAGGCCATCATTGGGACCAATAAAAATAACAATGACCTCACCCTCATGAAAGGGATGAGGTTGGTAGTATAGCCAACCTCTGAATGTTGATGATGATGACATAAATAGGGGACTTCCCAAACCTTTGGGGATACACACTGTAGAGAATTCTTTTGGATTAGGAAAGACTGTCACCTGGTTAGCCACTGAATGTTTCTAAGCACTTGAGCAAAGTGGTTGGTCCCTTCTAAGGACATCTTACATCTAAACTCAAGGAAGGCGATTAGTTCTTTAGACACTGGTTTATGAACAAAATCAGCTCCAGAAGCTCCTGAAAGAATAACACCAACATTGTGTTTTCAGAGAGAAAGCACATTCATGACTTTCAAACACTAGGGAGCCCAATACAAGAAATTGTCAGAAAAAAATACAAAAAACTGATTATAAAATAGTGTAGCATCCAAGGTAAATGCAAAATATGTAGCTACCAAAAATTATCAAAACCCCTCACGCAAAGAAAAACGATAATTCGACCCACTACTCGTTCAACATGGCATCTGAATGATAATTCATGTGCTACATAGGAAGCTCACTAAGCTCTAATCTTATCTATGGTGAGACAGACCCTTTTGGATGATCCAAATTTGTGTATGCAAATTTCGGATACTCCAAGTTTATGCCTTATATGTATAAACTGTCGGGCACAGTTTTAAAATCCAGCTTTAGTATACTGTTTCTAATTTCTAGACATTCAACAAAGCAATGTGACTTCATTTCTTACAAACAAAATGTATTAAGGAGTTTTCAATTTTTATATTACAAGTGGACCCGGGTTCCACAATAGCATTCTGACCATAAACTAATTACAGTATCAAGAAATATTGGATGTCACAATGAAACAATGCAGCATTAGAGAAGAGAACGTCAGGAGAAGAAACTCCTTAATGCAATAAGACCTGTGCATTTCTGGCTGTCAAATCGTCAGGGCCAATTTCTAATCTTGATGGTAATCTATGTACAATACCAGGTAAACGCCTGATCAAGCAGTTTCATGGCTTTATCATGCATGTCGAAGTCTCAGGAACAGCCTTGATGTGTAAATTATTCGTAGACACACAAAGGTTTTCCCAGAAAAATTTATCCCAGTTATCATTATTTCCGTAGTGTCATAAAACATGTTTATAGTATTAGTTTTGAATCTCCCAATTCTTAACCATAGAAATCCTAGCTATTTATGATAGGACTGTCGGTAGATTTTTACCTCCTAGCAATTTTCTGCATCAAGATGAATGTTCACTTTTCTTAAGTTTAAGGAGGACAATACCACAACAACTACAATGAATAAGGGAACTCTCAAAAACACTGACACAATACTGTAATTGAATCAACAAAGGGTACAGACTGAGGAAGCAAAATAGAATAAAAAAATTAATAAACTATCCAACCAAAACTTTTCTAAAGTCACTCAAGACAACTGATCCTCTGCACTGAAGGATATTAAATGCAATCACTGTGCCTGTACACAAGCTGCTTGTTAAAACATAATCATGTCACTACACATCTTTTACTAAGAAATAAAGCAAGAAAAGTCAAATAACTTGAACACAAAGACAGCCAAACACGCACACACACAGTACATGCTGTAATATCTATGCAGTAAATGATATGAGGTGGAATTTTGTTTTTACAGTTCAACTGTGGTAGTGGGGGTTGAGAGGCTAGGGACTGAACACTGGGCAAAAAGAAATTCTCCATAAGTATACTGAGACAGGGAGGTGGGGATTCAATGCTTTAATTTGGAGATGTTATTTAAAAAAAAAGCCTTGCAATAATGACAAAAAAGTACCTGTTTCAGCAATGTTTATCGAATACCTGTACTGTATTGGGAAAGAATGACACTTATTCGTAAGATATGTGGCCACTGGTAAAATACCTGAACTCAAAAAATATCTGATACCAGCCAAAAGAGGGACAACAATACAAGGGAAAACCACATTTCAAAAGTAATCACATTTTTTTATGAAAACAGCATAGCCTCTCTGTAAGTGTATTTAAATAACTACTGTGGTTTCAGAAATCTGCTGGAAATGAAATAAATAAAATGATGATGGCGATGCAGCAAAAATATTACGAGTTTACATGAGGATTTAGTTGTGGTGTGTACTATCATGTAAGTACTAACAAGCAAGAATCGACATCTGTTTACGAGTGGGATTGTCAACTTCTGATTGTTAGCTACATATTTAAATGAAAGATGCACTCAGCAGATGAATGAACCGCTGCTCTGTATCTAGATGAACCATTATTTCAAAGGGAAATTTAATCAATACTTGAGACCCAAGATGATGGATCATTGGAATTCTTAGCAAGGTCTCTATGTAGAATGGATAATGGATTTCAGAACCCTGAGTAGGCAATTTTTATTGTAAGAATACTGGTCAAGTATGAAATTTTTAAAGGAATAGACTTGGCTATAAACCAGGGAGCCTAGATGATGGAGCTCAGGAGGGCCTGAATGACAAATAACAGAATGGACAAACTGGATGAGAATGCCGATCTGATTATCAGAGTATGCATGAAGATGGCAGAAACATTTACTAAAGAAACAAAGAGCAATGGGGAAATGAAATGTTCATCAACACTACGATTTAATGGTCTTAAATAACACTTAGGGATCTATGATCTTGAGATGAGACAAGACTCTAACTGAGGTCAAGACAACTGTACAGATGATTTCCCTGGGGGTGAATGGTGAGACCTGGGTGAACATATGGGTAATGCCACTGGAATATATGACAAGAATGGGTGAACATATGGGTAATGCCACTGAAGCGTATGATGAGAATGGATGAACACATGGGTAATGCCAATGGTAATGGGGATCTTTCAGGCGACCTGAAGATGGCACCTACCCCTGGTCTTGGTAGTGACATATAAACCTTCTTCTCCGGCGGTTTACTCTCGGCCATGATCTGGTCGCTAATGTCCTTGGTCAGGCTCTTGACGTCCCCCACCAAATTTAGCCACATGTCCGCAAACACTGAGAAAACCATGGCAAGAGCAAGGATAAAAAACAAACGAACAAAAACACTCCATGTTTATAGCTGATATTCCTTCTTTTTTTTTTGAAAAAAAAGGAGGCATGTTTATATATGAAAACATAAGCCGATAATGAGAATAACAGATAAGGTAAAAAATAATGGGCCCTCATTTGTCTTCAGGGTATTATCATGAAGCATGATGCAGGAGCAATAATGCAGATGGGCAGGAGAAAATATAATTGTAAGTAAAAATCAGACCGAAATAAAACATGTTATGCTATCCATTAGCAGTATGGAATTGGTCATCAATAAGTTTACTCTCAAGAGAACAAGATGCTGTGGGTTTACCTTCCACATTCTCCTTGGCAATCTTGGAAGTGGGGTACAGGCAGAGAGTCTGCGCGGCTGTCACGACTTGAGGGCCATAGATCCTCAAGTTGATTTCCCCATATTTGGCAGCTACTTGTAAAGAGTCGGTTGTGGCTATGTGCCGTAATAATTTACACACCTGAAAATGAGTTACGCTTGTAAATCAAATCAACAATGACATCTTTAGGTTGAACAGTAGTGTGCTATGTATAATACTTTGAGTAAGAAAATTGTACCTATAGCGAGCATAATATATAACTAGAATGACTAAAATATAGAGTAAAAATTACACTAATACATAAAGATAAAAAGTAGCCTCACCTCTTGTATATGTTCTATGTGTTCTAAGAAGCGGTCTGCATATTCATCCAGCCTCTCCTGATCTGTGGCCAAACCGGCATTTTTTAGCGCACTGATCAACTCGCTTTCCTCGCAAGCTCCCCGAACGAGCTCTTCCGCCTAGGGAGACAATGATTTTCAGTAAAAATGGACTATTCATACAAGTTATAATTACATGAACTTCACTTTATGTCTACTGCATAATTTACTACCAAGAATCAAATGGATCACTTGGTCTTTTGTACATAGTACAGTAGGGATCATCATGTCAAGGTTAGCGAACCCACGCGGCAGCAAGGTTCGCTATTCTTTACAAGAAGATTATGGGGTTCGTTATTCTTTACATGGGAGCAATCGGGTTCGCTGTTCTAGACATGAACACTTCGGTACCAGACATTTGATCCCCCAGGGGCTAGTACTAAACAAGGCGAAATACATTTGACCCCTCAGGGGCTAGTACTAAACAAGGCGAAGCAGTGTAGATGACTCACTGTTTCGCCGTGTTTAGTACTAGCCCTCATGTGGAATTGGAGTTCGGTCCGGAAAGGGTTGGCCATTCTTTACATGGGGAGCATTGGGTTCGCTGTTCTTGGCATGAGATGTTGGGTTCGCTAATCTTGACATGATCCGAAAGTAGTTCATATGTATTTGAAGCAGTAGCGTGTAAACAAGATCGTTTTTCGTGAACAGACTAAGAAAATTTGCGAGGACAAATTGGAAAAAACTAACCTGTACTAGTGCTGTAGTTTGTAACTGGTGCTTCATGTCTCTCGTGGCTGCTAACATGGCATTGATAGCCGTTTCTAACTCATCGCCGGGGGAAGGCGGCTCTTTCTGTTCCTGGCAGAGAAGAAAATGGCATTAACACGTGGAAGATTGCAGTTCAGCAGTCTGAGGTAGACAGTGCCTCTTGCAGTAATCATCATCCTTCAACTAGATCTCCTATAAAAAAGGATCGAAACCTAATCGTGTCAGGTGGATGCTTGTTCTTATTTTCTCAAGATTCCTTGCAGTTATTGTTGGTGTGGTAGCTACATCAAGGGCCACTAAATTTGCACTTCTTTCATTTTCAATAAATTGCTGAAGGTCCACATTATCTTTAAATAAAGTTCTTTGAAATCGATCATAAAATAACAGCCAAGGTCATTTAAGTGAGAGGGTGTAAAAGGAAAGTCCCTTCTGTTATTCCGGGGTTACTCACATAAATTGTTATCTTTTCAAAGATGAATCGGACAAAACCACAGGAACTCTATGCCAGTTTCGTGTAAATGAGAAAAATAGGTCATTTTGGATAAGACAGACTTAGTTCTATTGTGCATCGGAATCTGGTGGCATTTTGCAATCATTGTATGAGGTTGAGTAAAAATTGTGGATCCTGCAAACTTTTGATGTTAAATCCAACCTCTGCTACAATTCCATCGCTGAGTTTTACTTTTTGAAATGAAGAATCATCTTGATCTGAAGTTCTTCACATTCTTGCCATCTTAATCATCCTAGCCTCAAGTTATTCCTATTCTACAAGACGGTCACCTACCCTCTATCCTTTCTTTCCTAAGGAAGTTTTGTGTGCCTCATTAACGATGTCTGTTTCAAACGCCTTGATCTCTCTTTTTACCAAACCCCTCCTCCACCTGATTTAGTGTGTCCTTTGCAACGTCTAACACACACATCAGTAATCTCTAATTCCCGTTTTATATTCTCTCAGAGTACGTGCATATTAATGCAGCTTTGGCCCGCTTCAAAGGTCGGTATTCAATTTCATTTGATATAAACAATCTAATTTTTTTGCTAAAGTCCCTCCCAAGCAATTGTTTTAGTATTTAAAGTTCTAATTATTCCACTACATTTCTTTCGATTTTGGTTGCCAAAGAACGCAGCACTAGTTGCTTAGTCATTATTTTATCCTCTTCCTTTAGTTAGAGATTTCCGTGACATTTCTCATCCAAAATTACAACAATAACATTATTTTACACAGCTCCTATTTTCAATTTCGTCTTTATTACTGTTTAATGTTTGTTTCGTAATTATTAGACAGGTAATCTAGTTTTATACAACTGTTACTCTAGTTTTCTATAATAACTTATTCTTATTTGGTATACTTTCTCTCCCCTTTCTACCTTTCAGTATCACTTCAGCAGATGTTCCTTTCAAAGATATGATAAAAGATACTTTCTCTGTCCCTCATCTTCCACGTAAGTTATTTTGATTTAAAATAACCGACTGAACATGTCAAAATACGACGGTTTTCTTTAAGTAAAAAAATCAGACCGAACGCGTCCAAATCGTTTTTTGATTACGAAAAAAAAAAAAATCCCACCTGCTCGCCTTCTCAACATCACCTGGGAAGAAAGTATTCGCCAACTGCTCGATCTATACCAGAAAATGGGATTCGGTGGAGTCACTTCTGGTACTTGAAGTTTATCTTGGAAAATCTAACCACTTTACTTGATGATTTCTGACTTAGTTTTACCAGATATGACTTTTGGCTTATTAGTTTTCTGAAAAGAAAAATGTTGTGCCAGCTTTGTCTGTCCGTCCGCACTTTTTCTGTCCGCCTTCAGATCTTTAGAGCCACTGAGGCTAGAGGGCTGCAAATTGGTATGTTGATCATCCACCATCCAATCATCAAACATACCAATGGTTACAGTTTCATGGTCCCCGCCGCTCACACATCATTATACCGAGACCAGCGAAAGATAGATCTATTTTCGGTGGTCTGGATTATACGATGTACAGAAAACTCGATTGCGCCGAAAAAACTTCGGCGCATTTGGTACTTGTTATGAATTACAGTTTCTTCGTTTGTAACCATTGCACAATTGGTCGAGGTACCCGGGTGTTAGGTGTCCATTTCAAAATACACAAAACACTTTTATGGTGTTTTTGCTAAAAAGGGTAGAAACAGGAAATGAATCCTAAAGTAAAACTATATGAAAAGGAACGGAAGAAAAGAGGGAGTTGGAACAAGCAGAAGAAGGAAGGGAATTACATTCATACCCTTTGATAATTTTCTTCATAAACCTAAGGATATAACCGATGGCACCAGCTTGCTTTGCCCACCGCAAAGGTATTTAGTAAATACTTGCATGTAACAGTTTCCCACCATCGTAAGTTTCTACCTTTCACTCTTACCTTTATGATGATGAGGGATTGAAATGAAAGAAATCATAACTATTAAGATATTCCTGGCAAAGATAACCATCAGGTAGCTGCTGACTATTAATGATATTTCAACTGAATTGTTCCTTAGAAGTCAAGACGCCGTGGTTGATAAAAAAAGCATGAGAGTGGTTTTAACGAGAGAGAGAGAGAGAGAGAGAGAGAGAGAGAGAGAGAGAGAGAGAGAGAGAGAGAGAGAGAGAGAGAGAGAGAGAAAGGTTATCAATGGCACACTCACCAGATTGACCCCGACTCGTAACAACTGGTTGAGCTCGAGGCGTATTCTGTCTGTGAGCAAAAGGATATTTTCCCTGTGTTCATGGCTGGTGTATGCAGAGTCGGTGAAGTCCTGCATTCTCTCGCATATGGTATCTAAGGCCTGTGGGAAGAGAAGAAAGCCAAGATTAACACACCGAATCATTACATACTAAATTATCAGAGGAAACATTGATTAAGTTGTAGCTTTTTTCCCAATGGACAAAAACCAGAAAATGTTACTAGATATTTATGGAGGAAGAAATAGTCACAGAGAAATATTTTCATCAGCAACAATTGCAATAACGTTTAAGCTTAGGGTATGGGTCGTAAAAAAAAGCCCTACAATTACCCAAGTTCAAGAAAACTGCTGAAATAATGTTAGTCACTTCGGAGTAACCAAACTTCGTAAAAGTATAGAATACGTAAGCAACATAAATATTTGTTATGCAAATTAAACCTACAAAAGCCTCAAAAATGTAGAACTAAAAAAAATGAGCCTGATGAAATAGGATAGATGAGTCCAGTGCATATAAAATGATTTCCTTCATGACCTTCTTGTGTGAGATTTAGCAAGCGACTTCACAAATGAAAAATATTTTTGTCATAAGATGTACGGTCCAATGAACTTATTCATAAAAAAAAATTGATGAGTGAAAATTATTGTTTATGTTAATCAAAACAGGAAAAGTCTTCCAACACGAATATTTCATCTCGCAGAATCTTATATATCATAAAGTGGTCCCATTATGAGATTGACAGCTCATGTAGGCTAATCAAAGAGAAGGGTGCTTTCCCCAGTGCTAATGTCTTCAACTGGCGCAAGTCTACATTGGCCACTACCCACTGAGGCTGAAAGTGTTATATCGGGAACTTCAAAAGATGAGATGTGAATAATTCATATTGAAATTTGTTGCAAATATGAATGTAAATCCGATGTAAATTGAAATTCTTATTTAGCGTCTAAACTTTGGAATATAAATATCAAATATAAAAGCAATACACATAAAGGATATTTGCCCGCTGAGGGCAGTAGCACCTCAGACTATTTTAAGGTAAACATGGAACACAAAAAATTGCTTCTGACAGTGTTATAAAAATAAATGATATACGACTAAATTATGAGAATAACAATAAAACGCAAGAGAGAGAGAGAGAGAGAGAGAGAGAGAGAGAGAGAGAGAGAGAGAGAGAGATGCAAAGTACTGTACCTGACACAGACGATCTCTAACAGCAGGGCCACATAAAGTCATCCGGGTCATTTCCACCGAATCCTCCAAGTGCCGTAGTGCCCCATACATAGTGTGGTTGGCATCCCAGTCCTCCTGCCAGAAGTATATTGTTAGCTGAAGATGATAATTGTCAGCAAATTTAACTTGAAATCGAAACTGTGACCCTTAAACAAGTAAAGGCACATCTTCCTTTAAGTAAATATTGCATCAAATGAAAAGACTGAGGAGAGATTTTCCTTGAAGTTGATATCAAACCAAAACATGTAGAGACATATATTATTCTTTAAATAAATACTGTATCAGATAAATTTGTGATGCACAATATATTTCTGTTGACATAAATATTTAATGTTTACAACTTTACAAGTCATCAAAGAAGCATTATTAACAGTCAAGTGCCCTGAAACACTACCTTAAAAGACATAAGTCAAAGATAAATCTGTATTAAAAACGGCGTTGAATGCCACATACACACTACGATGTACACTTTATTTACAGAACATATGTGAATTTGCCTGGCCAACATTAAAAGTATACCATTTAAAATAAGCATTCAAGTAATTCATCATAATTCTCTTTTAAAATGAGTTCTTATGTGCTTGTAGATCTATGCATATGAAACAAGCCTGGTATACATAAAAAGGCTATATATTTTCTTGCATTAATAATAGTAGTCTGCACCGACCTGTCTCGCCCTAATGGTACCGGGGGACTCGGCAGGGCTTTGACCATTGACCCTAGGTTCCCCCTGGGCATTGACTGAGTCCAGGACACCGTCTTTCACCACGTAATGGATGAGATCCATGGCTCTACGCATCTGGCAGAACACCGTGTCTCTGTTCTCGCGAGACGTTAAGCACTCGGGGTGACGTAAACACACCTGGAAATATATATGAGAGATCAGTACACCTGGAAGGATACATGGGAGATCAGTACACCTGGAAGGATACATGGGAGATCAGTACACCTGAAAGGATACATGGAAGATAAGCACACCCTGAAAAGGACACACGGGAGATCAACATATCTGAAAGGATACATGGTAGATCAGTGGAACTGAAAGGATACATGGGAAATCAATACATCTGAAAGGATACATGGGAGATAGCACACCTGCAGCAGGTGCAAAAACAAAGTAGTAGAGAAGACCGTACGGGTAACATATGAGAGAGAGAGAGAGAGAGAGAGAGAGAGAGAGAGAGAGAGAGAGAGAGAGAGAGAGAGAGAGAGAGAGAGAGTAAACCACTGCCAAAACATTTATATGAAAATATCAAATACGTGGAAAGCAATATTTCTTATAGGCTGATGAAAACATTGCCAATTCAAGGCAGAGTCAGGTACCTGTTACCAAAAAGACATTCGTTCGCCTTTCCCCTCCCTAAATAAAGGATGAAAACTTTCCAATGCAAATGAAGTGGCATCTCATCTCTTCGTTTAATCGCGGGTTTCGGATTACGGAGGGTCCAGGAAACAGAGAGAGAGAGAGAGAGAGAGAGAGAGAGAGAGAGAGAGAGAGAGAGAGAGAGAGAATCTCTTGGTATCATCATCTCCAAAGAAGAAGGGGGAAAAAATCTCTGCTTATTAATTGGTCTTAAAGTTGATGAATCGATGCTACTGCCACTTCGCCACAAACTTCACCAACTTCCCTACCTGGATGAGTAACTTGGGTACTGAGATGAAGTTTTACTGGTCGGCACAGAAGTTCAAGGAAGATGCAATGCATTACTACCCTAATGCAATTCTTCTTGTATTTTGATAATTAACTTACATTTTTCTTTATTTATGTATTGATTTGTTAATTTATCTGCTTTTCTAATAACTTATCTCTTCTTTCTCTATTTCCCATGACCTTCTGTTACTCCTTTCAAATGAACACCATATTATTTAGAAGTTTGAACTGCAAGTCAATGGCCGCTGTGGGCTTGTTGCATATGAATAGGGTTCATCTTCTGAATAATAATAATGATAATAATACAAAAGGTGTAGAAGTTCAGGATGTTCAGATATCTCTCATGTACCGCTGTTCAGTCATGAGTCATTTTAGCTTCGAATCTCAATCACAACTGAGGTAGTTATAACTATTTTATAACCATTTCATCTAAATCCTATACATGACTCGAACTGTTTTGAATAAAAATACCCACGCTTTCAAAGCTCAGTTAAATCTATCTATAACTATTATACCTAAATCCGATACACGACTCTGATTTTTTGAATAAAAAATATAAATGTTTTTAGAGTTGAGTTCCAAAAGGTTTGCCGTGTACTGAGTGCCTAGAGTAATAACGAAAAAAAAAAACCGGGAAATTCATTAAATAAACAAAACAAAGGTTCGTAAAAATATGACCAGAGTAGTGTACTACTTGCATGATGTACCGTGTAAGACCCACCTTCAAACTGAAAACAGCAAAAATTATCGAGAAAACTTCAAATGAATGGGAGGGGTCTCTAAAAAAGGAACTTGTCCAGAGGAATACGTTATTATTTACGATGAAGAGAGAGAGAGAGAGAGAGAGAGAGAGAGAGAGAGAGAGAGAGAGAGAGAGAGAGAGAGAGAGAAGTTAACGGTATCTGTAAAACATCAGTGGGAACAACTGTAAGGACAACATGAGAGAGAGAGAGAGAGAGAGAGAGAGAGAGAGAGAGAGAGAGAGAGAGAGAGAGAGAGACAAACCCACCTTGGAAGCCGTGAGTAACATCATGGTTGAGCGATCGAGGACTTGTCTGGCGGCGGCCATCTGCGCCCTCCGCCTCTCGTCCTTCATGTCCGCCGCCCTGTCCCCAGTCAGGTGAGCAAGTTCGACCATTTCTGCTCCGAAGTGGCTGAAGGCCTTCACGAATTCGGTGAAGTTGGTGACGCTCTCCAGGCGCGATAGGCTGTGGGTCACCTGAGGGAATGAGGAAAGCAAAGGGTATTAATACCTGCAGTACAGTGTCAGAACAGACCAGCTTCACTGAGTACCGATTGAAAATTGTCAATAGCCACAGCATATATTATATGGGTCTTCTTCTGCAGGGTAAGTAAATTACAATAAAACATATATTTTTATGGTAGCAGGTCCCCATTTGTTTTTCTAATAATCTCTCAATCTTAGTTTAATTTCTTCTACCCATCAGCTCTGGAGACTCGCCATATACCAACGTAAGGGCATGTGTGGAAAACTGTCAGTATCCAGTGTTTAAAAAATACACTGTAAGGACCTTCTCCTATAGGCTATGCAAATTATAATAAAATAGCGAGCAGTGTAATTTCTTCTACCGTTCTGTTCTGGTGACACGCCATTTACCAATGCAAAGCCATCTGTGGAAAAATATCAGTATCCAGTGTTTCAAGAATATGCTATAGGGTTCTTCTGTAGTATGGGCAAATTAAAAAAAAAGAAGAGAGACTTATAAGGTACCAAATCCCCATTTGTTTTGTAATAATCTCCGAATCTTAAACAGTTTAATTTATTCTAGCTTTCTGCTCTGAAGACACCATATACCATAAGGCCATCTGTGGAAAAACCGATAGAGATAATTGTAGAGAACACTTCATGCAGTAACAATGAATTATTTACAGTCTACGCACGGACATTTAGTAAACACATAAGCTAAATTTTCTGGGTACACTTTATAAAATTCATCTTGTCAAAATGTATTCCAAGGGGAACGGGTAAAATGTCGAAAGCCCAGGTACTTTTTCCAGGTGCTTCGTCAGGAACGTTTATTACGAGGTAAGCCTCGTTCCAGCTACCGCCAGATTATGTGACGAGATGCTCAACCAAGTTGTTGAATATCTAGTTCTTATGATAATACTTTCTAATATTTGACATATTTAATAATGTGTTTCTTCTTATTAAACCCTCAAATTGCACTTCTTGTATCCAATAAAATGTCTTCATCGCCTAAGCCTTTTGAATCTTTATTTATGTAATTTCTGGCCTTTCCTGTGAGGTTGTGAATAATAATAATAATAATAATAATAATAATAATAATAAAAAACAAGGAAGCAAGACATATTTTATTCTCACAAGGATAATAATGGACAAGTAACATACTGACTAATGTTGTAGTTGACACAACCCTAATGACAACGCATCTTTGCTTTCAGAATATAAACCCGTGCATATATTAATGATGACGCCAATCGTACATTCACCATCAATAAGCATTAACACGTTCGCTATTACTGGATCGCCAAGCATCCATTGTCCCTCATCCAATATTTATGTAATATAATCAAATATATGCAGCAACTGATATGCATTTACCGTCGCTGAATTTCAGCGCTTTCACCGTTCACTAGACAAATTTGAATCCCGTTTCGTCAAATTTATGGAATCAGCTCTAACTAAACCTGCAAGTGTTTTTTTCTATTTATTTATGGTGTTTTACGTCCTTCCTAAATGTCTAAGGGTTCACCATTAATACAATATCATGGTCATCACGAAACAGAGACACAGCCACCTTCCTTTACACTTCTTTTCTTTTTCACCGTCAATAAGAACCACCTTCTGTTCAAAACATTATGCATCTGTTACTTCTGACTCATGATTGAACCTCCCAGATATCTCCAGTTTCTTAAAATAATCATTAGGCATTCTTAAGTTCAAATGATCAATTCCTACTCTTTTCACCTAGTCTAAATTTTCTTTCCTTTTTTATTCACTGGCAATGACATTACTCATATCGCATTTTTATTTATTTATTTATTAATTTGTTAATTTATTTCTTCTTTTTTAATAAATGATCTCTACTTTCTGTATTTCCCTTTATCCGCTGTTACTTCTTTCAAATGAACACCACAGTCTTTGGAACCTTGAATTTCAAGTCAATGGCACCTGTGGGCTTGTTCCTTGTGAATAGGGTTCATTTGAATAATAATAATAATAATAATAATAATAATAATAATAATAATAATAACGCATGTTCCCAGTTCCCTCCTTTCATCGACCTCTTTCAAATAGCCTCCTCCTTCATCTCTTCTCTCTATTTCTCATCTTATTCCACCTCATCGTCTCTTCCCAAGAATCTTCTCTCCTACAGACGAGAGCTCACTACAAGACGATCCAAGAGCCCTTCACCCGGGCTCTTGATTAAGGAACCGGTACAGGGCTACGTTCCTACCGGCTTCCTTCTGTTACCTTCGACTCCGTGGCAGGACTCTTCCGTCTGCTAACTACGACTAGGACTTCGTGTATCCTACATAGGATCTCTTAGGATAGGAAGAATTGTTTACGTCTTATAGGAGTACGTTATAATCAGGAGTAAAGGATTATGTTACTCAAGTACTAACATTATAATTACCTGAGTAATAATAATAATAATAATAATAATAATAATAATAATAATAATAATAATAATAAGTAGTAGTAGTAGTAGTAACAAACAAGTCATGATAAAACTAACCAAGTAATAATAATAATAATAATAATAATAATAATAATAATAATAATAATAATAATAACAATAACACAAAAAGTAATGTTAATAATCAAAACCAAATATACTAACACTGTGATCAGTAAAAACCTTCTTGGCAAATATTTCTAAAAACGATGAGAGAGAGAGAGAGAGAGAGAGAGAGAGAGAGAGAGAGAGAGAGAGAGAGAGAGAGAGAGAGAGAGAGAGAAAGGATGATGAAACACTTGATCGCCTTATCAAGCTTCCGAAAAAAGTTGCGCAATTATGTCCTGGCTGTTTCTTACAAAAGTAGGTCAAAGGTTAACAGAAGAGAGAGAGAGAGAGAGAGAGAGAGAGAGAGAGAGAGAGAGAGAGAGAGAGGAGAGAGAGAGAGAGAGAGAGAGAAGGAAGTATTGATTACAATGCAGCAGCAATTTTTGCGCAACGATGGAAATATGAACGACGGTATTCAGAAATGTGTACCAATTATTAGGTCAGTACCACCCAGCTAGATTTTTGCAATCTTGAATTGATGAACGAGTTGTTGAATTGACGAGATTCTTCAATTCAGCATGATGGAAATTCAAATGGATCAATATCTCATGGTACCACGTATTGCAATAATCAACTGTGATGGAGGAAAGCAGTTTCACGGTGGGGTAACGTGTTGAGCCAAAACAATTTGTGCTATATTTACGCCAATAAACATTGCAGGTAGAATGAAAAAAAAACTTGCAAAAAGGGGAGAGTAAATGGATTATCATATTTTCTTTATTTCCATTCGGATAAAAAAGGTGTAAGGAATTATTTAAGTTATTCACATACACTGAAAAACAAACAAGCAAACTTAATGCAAGTACACAGGCGCCATAAACGCGTACGTCAAATCTTGCTGTCAGCCAATAACACCTACTTCCAAAATAAGAATTCTCTGCGTTCCTCTGTGTTTTATAAATGTTTTTTTTTTTTACTGAAAGATTTTGATTTCTCTTACAATGACCGGGATCGATTTGGAAAGCCATGTACATCGTGTTTTATACATATATATAAATATATATATATATATAATATATATAAATATATACATATATATAATATATACAGTATATACATATATATATATATATATATATATATATATATATATATATATATATATATATATATATATATATATATATATAATGCATTCGTGAATATTTTAAGAACCATTCACCTTGTTATTTACTCACGTGACTGCTTCATGAAACAATACGTTTTAATTGCAATATTGCCTTATCATGGAACTTTTTTAATGAATACTTATATAAAGTCTTTACTTTATTAGGAATAAAGTCTTCACTTTATTAGGAAACCTCCAAGGAAACGGTGCCTAATAAATATAGTCTGTTTTTGCTTTAGAGAAAAACTTTCCTCTTTTTCAACATTGTAAAATATCCTAACAGACATTTTTCAGTAAAATAATCTTTCAGAAATTAACTCCCCTTTCAACAGTAGGAAACGATAAAATGCAAAACTTCCAGATGTGATAAAAAACGTTTTCTGTAATTCCAAAAAAAAATATTCAATGTAACCTTTGTTTTCAAAGATACAATTTTTTATGTAACGCGGAAAACTATTCAATGTACCCTTTCTTCTAAAAAAATACAATTGTTTAAACGTTTCCTGTAATGCCAAATAATTACTGAATGTAACCCTGTCCTCAAGAATATAATTACCGCAAACGTTCTCTGTAATGCAAAAAAAAAAGTATTTAATAAAACGATATTCTGAATACAGTAATACGATTTTTCAGTAGTGAGAAAAAACCATTCATTATAACCATTGTTCTCAAAAAATTAAATTACCGTAAATGTTCTCTGTAACGCGAAAAAGACCATTCACGGTAACCTTTTGTTCTTACAAATTACTACAAACGCTCCCTGTAGTACACTGGAAACGAACTGACACTAAAACAATCACCATTAACCCTACAGCTTCTGAAACTGAGCCACCACCATACCAGAGGTGAATAAAACTTAACGCTAGGCCCCTGTGATGTCATAAAAGTTTATGGCTGACATAACACAGAGCAGAGACTTTGGGAAATCAGCTCCCATTCCAGCCCTACCCGGAATATGTCGATATTCTCTGGATCATCTGAATGAAAGTGGAATCATTTCACTGCTGATGGAGCCATGACATGAGTTATGACTTTTAAAATCCTACTAAAAAATTCTGTCATAATTTCTGTGACATTTGGGCCCCTCTGAGAACGCTGGGTCTGGTGACTGAATGATTGATATGTTGGCTTGCTTCGAGACTCAAACACACACACACACACACACACAGACACACAAACACACACACAGCCACTGTCGCCACAAAATCTGAGATGGTTTAATTTAAAACTGATGAAATAAAACATTAAAAAATAGAAAATCTCCCAGACTGTGATGAATACAATTGTCTTGTCTTCTTCTTCTTCTTCTTCTTCTTCTTCTTCTTCTTCTAATAATAATAATAATAATAATAATAATAATAATAATAATAATAATAATAATAATAATAATAATAATAAATGTAACATAAAAATGATTATGATAAATACAATGGCCCTCAGTCTACATATATTCCGAGGCCTATCTCAGGATACTGTGCTTCCTCTGTAACAAGAAACTTGTTAAATCAGTATAAAAGATACGCCATTTATGGAGGAGTGAATTGGTCTTAAAAGTAAATTTCGCATCAACAAAAAATAAAAAAAAAAGATTCATCAAACATGAACTGAGGATATCTATTATATACCATCAAAGAAATTAAAATCATCTCAGTATCTACACAATATTTTCCTATTTTTCGGTTTTTTTCGAGTCCTTTTTTTTATTTTTTCCCAAAATGATTGGCCATCACTTTAGGACCTATTGCGAAATTTCCCGGTATCCCGGTGGGATAGTCACCCACAGGGGTCAACTATCGAGAGAAATTCTTGGAGTGACAAAAAATGCAAAAAAAAGGGGGACATAACTGAATCGATTTAGAGAGCTCAGTCAGCAAGTTCTCATGTGTGGTGACTTTCTGAGTACATTGCGAAGGTCTGATATCAACGCAATCTTATGGAACGGAACTGTTACATAAAAAGTAACGTCACTTGAATATAACCAGATCAGAAGGAAAACAACTGCAATTTTTCAAATAAAGATAAAAAGACTCCTTTGATAGCAGCAGAATCTTACTTGATAATCACCTGTATAACCTTTACAAAAATATATTGTCATTTATGATGAATTCTCGTTCTCGCTGAGCATCAACAATAAATGCATGAAAAACTATCGAACATGATTTTTTTACTTATTTAATGACATTAATCAACAGAAACAGTTTCAGAGGAACAATTTTATCAGTATGATGCAAATGCATTCATCAATATAAAGGACATGTTGCGCACTGTATGAGTACCGAAAATGTCTGATATCCACAAGCATGACTTGAATCCCAGGGCAAAATGGAGTGAACACTTGTCAGATGATCTAATTCCTGTCAGACAATCTAATTACTATTTAAAACCAACCCAGAGAAAAGTTATCGCGCAAATGTTAAAATGCTAATGTGGAGTTCCTTTATCCATTTGTGTTTTCCACGAAGGAAGTCACTTGTCACTTTCCTCTCTTGATGTGACCTGACTTACTTTGGACACAGGTGCCCTTCGAAATATCTTTACAACAGAAGATGGAACGGACATACTGTCCAGTAAACAGGTGAACAGAACATATGAAGCAACTACAAATATATGAACAGACTGATGATATGTAAAATAACAATATCGAATATATAGAGAACCCAAAATCATAAAAATGTAAAAAGAATGAATAAATTTACTTAGATTTCTTACCCTGGAACGCAAGGACCATAACAGCAGAAGCATAGAAAATATAAATAAAAGGATACAAAAAAAAAAAACACACAAACATATTACAGTTAGACAGTGAAACAAATAAAATGAATTATATGATATAGAGAAAAATTATGAATTTTCATTCAGAAAAAAATCATGAAACACTGGAACTCACTTTAGTGTACTCTAACAAACCGTGAAAAACAACCACCGCTAAAAGAATCCCAAAGTTTAACAGAAGGGGAAAAAAATTAAAAATTGAAAAAAAAAAAGTCACCAGGAGGCCAAGGCGTTACATCCCCCACCAAGGAAAGATTTCACAAGTTGAACATCTTTAAGAGCAATCTGCTTCTCGTGACCTCTGTTCCGAATGACCTTCTGATGGTCAAAGTTCTGGGCCCCAAACAACAATAAAACGCTGATGTAGCGTTGTTTAAACACATCTGACCCTCAAGAGAACAATTCTACTCTCTAGGTTTCTTTTCAACAAGTAATCACTTTGGTACTCAAGGCGTAGGTGAACCTGGGTGTTAGATGAGGTATTTCTTTAGAACTGTTGGGACTCTTGGTTTTTATTTTAAAAAGTTAAATGACATAATGGACGCAGTAAACGTTTAACTAGTCAACTGAACGTTTATCTAGTTAATTTAATGTATATTGAAAGCAACAAGCTTTACTCTCATGTATTTTTAAAGAGGATAACAAACACCACCAGAAAATCAAGTAGAAGCCACAGACGCAACCAAACACTAAGACAGGCAGTAGCTCTGATGTAAAGAAAAAAAAAAAATGACAAGCTAAAAGGACAGTGACGACAGATGACTGACTGGAAAAATGAAACGGTAGGCCACCTGACTGAATATAAAGGAACTTAGAATGTACGAGGAAAAGTATAGCAAAAGTACAGTTCAGGAAGAGAGCTCTTAATGGGGAAACAAAGAAGTGTGACGAAAGGCACACGTGCTGGTGAAACGGTCGTTTCCACACAGCAGTTGTGTTGAAAGTTTGCGAGTGAAGAGGAAAGTGTGCGCGTGGTAAATATGGATTATGAAAAGGCATCTGATGGGATGAATGAAGGCATGGTGCGAGAATGTGTTAATGAATGGTGAAAGATAATCTGTTGAGGGTTGAGGAATTATTCTGCTGAATGTCAATGAATGAGAAGATAGACCGGGATTGAAAATGGAACACCCATAAATATGATGAAAGAGGTTCGCTGATTTGAGATCAGACTGCTCAAGCAAGAAGCATGCAGTTTCACTCAAGAGTTCATATGGAGAGAGAGAGAGAGAAAGAGAGAGAGAGAGAGAGAGAGAGAGAGAGAGAGAGAGAGAGAGAGAGAGAGAGCGAGCAGACAATTTGACATAAGAGGCTGACGGATTTGAAATCACAGTATGCAAACATGAAGTATACATTTTCACTCAGGGCTGTTATGGAGAGAGAGAGAGAGAGAGAGAGAGAGAGAGAGAGAGACAATTTGACATAAGAGGCTGACCTAAGAGACTTTGAAATCACAGTATGTCAAACAAGAAGTACGCAATTTCACTCAGGTTTGTTATGGAGAGAGAGAGAGAGAGAGAGAGAGAGAGAGAGAGAGAGAGAGAGAGAGAGAGAGCAATGTGACCTAAGAGGCTGACTGACTTGAAATTACAGTACGTCAACAAGAAGTACGCAATTTCACTCAGGCTTCTTATGAGAGAGAGAGAGAGAGAGAGAGAGAGAGAGAGAGAGAGAGAGAGAGAGAGAGAGAGAGAGAGAGAGAGAGAGTGTAGACCGGACAATGTTTGTAACTGATGAATGGATAGCCCGGTGACAAATGACAAGAGTGAGATGCAAATGGACAGACTCGTAGAACTGTGATGAATGTTATAAAATAAATGAAAATAAATTATCAAGGCTGAAAAGCTACCATGGATATGAAATGAGAAGTAAAGAGTTAGGAAGGTAGGCTACCCAGAGAGCTTAAACCACTGTGGCAAAATAACACGACGAGGACTGAGATGACTTTTGGATAAAAATCTTCGAGCTGAAGTAAATGTTTACAAAGTAGCAGTGGTTACAAATGACTCATTTCAAAGAAGTCAATGTTTACGGGGTTGAAGTGATTAAAACCGAGTTGATAATAGCCTGTCACTCAAACGGTACCGAGATGCATGAGAAACTTTAGATAAACGAGGCTGACTGGCTTGTCAGGTGTGTGTGTGTATGAGAGAGAGAGAGAGAGAGAGAGAGCAAGTGGGCCGATAACAATTTCAATTGTAAGAAATGGAACAGTCAAGTACACAGGAATAAGATAAAAATATAGCAAAATATTGTATGTATGTATGTAATATATATATATATATATATATATATATATATATATATATATATATATATATATATATATATATATATATATATATATATATATATATATATGAAACAATCTATATTCCACATAAAGTTCAACATTCTTGGAAATAAAAAATGGAGATATTACACATGATGAAAAGTACACGGACCTTAGAAGTCTGGGAAAGAGAGGATTTGAGTACACTGGAACCAAGCCAACATGTGGAAAATATAAAGTGAAAACAGTGTTGAGATATGAAGGTCGATAATTTATGATGACAATCTGGCGTAGTGGATTCTGGAAAGAATTACCTATTACTATCCTGAGGGACCCATTAAGTAATGCCGATGAATGGAGGAAAAGAGAAAGTAAATCTCGGCATAGTTAACCCAATATGCTTGCTCAAGTACCGTCGGAGTCATCCATGAAGAAAGACATCATAGTGATGTATATACGCTCTACAATGTCTTAATTTACATGACCGAAGATTCGAGATTGGTGAATATGCAAGACATCGGTAATAACAGCTGAAAAACGATCTTTATTCCTCAGTTCATTCTTTAAAATACTTAGAATTATCGATGCCATAGCTTGCTGCGTTAACATCTGTCACTTTTGTGTCAACTAAATAAATAAATAAAAAAAAGACTACGTTCATTAAACCCTTTACCATCACGCTTCATATCTTGACCAATCAACTTTTGAACCTCAAAGTATTAAAAACAAACAATAAGAACTCTCTCTCTGAATTTCAGAGCTCAAGGAAGTAAAATTGCCAATAAACCTACCTAGATGTGTTGAAAATAATTATCAGTCATAGAAGTTAGTGGAAATACACGCGCTAGATTAATAGACTTCTAATATATTCACAGGTAACCAAAGTCATGAACAAGGAAAGAAACAACTGAGCAGAAACAATTATAGTAATAAAGACAAAGCAATGGCACAATACATTCAGTGGTAAATATGGACAGCAGTAAAGTGGGTGAATCCTCGTTAAGCTAAAGTGAAGTGGGAATGAAATGTAAATTCACCGACATATAGCTCTACAGGACATGATGCAAGCATGTCCATACACACACACACACACACACACACACACATATATATATATATATATATATATATATATATATATATATATATATATATATATATATATATAATTTCAACCTTGGATGCAGGTAGCCTTACAAATGATTTGACGTTATCAATTATAAATATTTATGGAACCGTTCATCATAGCTTTTCTTTGTCTATTTACAAAGTATGCATTCTTACAACTAAGAATACCTATACACATTATCACAACTAAAACCAGTGTAACATTCTTGTGCTGACGGCTGAGGTAACGATACCGTTCGTGCGTAGAACATTCCCTTTCGCGGACTACAACCTTAGTGCTCATTGCAATTAGTGAAAAAAAGGAAAAAAACCTGAAATGAAAAAGATATTGTGAGATTGGCCCACCGGGTGACCAATAACAAGAACCGCTTGTGAAGTGAGAAGGTGTGAAATACGGTGGGGTGGAAATCTGGTAAGTGTTGGCAACCTGGTTGGTGGGTGAGAGTCAAGTCAGAACAATACCTGTAGCAAAACTTGGGACGATCTCGTCCACCCTGAGGCATCTTCCATCTCCAGGCATGTTGCCTTAAAAACAGAATAATATGATAAAAAACTGGTTGCACACTTTCACTCTTTTGTAAGTCTGATTATCTTAGAGTTTCTGGGATCCAGTGAACTTGGCGATATAATGTGAAATTATATATTTAAAATACGGTAAATAATACTATGTGTTGCACCTAAAGAATTTATAGCTTACTGAGATGTAATCTTAAGTCTTTACAGTTCAACTCACTGACTTACCACCCAAACCTTACTTTATAAATATTTCAGATATAATATAACTCTATGTGTGAAAGGTTAACTATTTCCATTAACACAGCTTTGATTCACTTGCAAAATAATTTCATATTTTTAGTTCATATGACACCAGACTTTTTGATAAACCACCTGTCATATCAGCCAAACGCCGCATCGCAAGGAACAATTTTATGTTGATTTCAAAACAATAAACAATTTCATAAAAGAATAAAATGTAAATCAGGAAAAAAAATTATATTTCTTGACAAGTGTAGCTTACACCATTTGACAGTCAAAATATAATCCTTGCTTTACTTTACGTGGCTTGAATTACAGTACTGCCACTGTTTTCTTATGTCTTCCGGAGGTATCAGAACAATCAAAGTTAAATTCGTAGCATGAGAGGAGTGTAACAGATTCTTAAATATTATGAAAACTGCAGCAAGACCTACAAAATACACATCTTGACCTACCTTGAAGAAACCTTGGTGTTGTATACCTGGCTATTTAAAGTTTCCATTCTTACTCAGCTTTGATTTCAATACAAGCCCGGAAAAGTATTTTTTAGGGTAATTTGCCGAATTGTTGTTTGGCCACCGAAAGGCAAGTCTCCTTTGTTACGAAAATGCATACGTAATTCTATATTTTGAATACTTACCGACAAATTCTTTATGTATAAGCAAACGTCTCAACTGTCTTTTTAGTTAATTGTTTGCATATTCATAATTATACAATGTTTATTCACATGTTTCTGTCAAAGGAAATGACGTTGATAATTAATTACGTCAAGGTGCAGGTAGGCAGAATTTCTATTTGAGAGAGAGAGAGAGAGAACTACGGGCTTTACCTTAAGAGAGAGTAGAAGGTAAAGGGAGTCGCGAAGATATCCCCGTCTTGGAGGGGGGAGGGGATTTTTCCTCACTTTTATTCCCCTGTGGAAACAAACTTCACAAAACTTCAAGAGAAACTAACAGCCAGGGAGATGAGAAGGAGAGAGGAGAAGATAAGGGTTGGGGAGGGAAAAGAGGTTGGGGAGGTTAGGGTGATGGACGCCATGGAAGGAGAGATGCAATAAAAACTTCTTTTTCTTTCCATTAGATTAAGTGGCCACAGGACCAGCCTCAATTCCCTTCTAAAGTCATAAAAACACACAAATAAAACATGGAACGAAGTCAAACTATCAGTCTATCTATTTATCTATCTATTCTATCTATCTGTATACATATGTATATATATACATATGCATACACACAACACACACACAAACATATATGTATATATATATATATATATATATATATATATATATATATATATATATATATATATATATATATATATATATATATATATATATATATATATATATAATCTTTTATAACACTATGGTGTTTCCCATAAAAAGAGGTAGTTTAAAGCAAAATACATCACAGCTGTAACTGCAAGGTACCTACTTTACTTGTTGAATTAGTGGATGATTCCATGTGCAGTAAAGTTCCACATCCTATTCCTTCACAGAAGGCTAAAAGGCAGCTGATCGAATCTCCCTTTACACACACAGCCATTTATCTCTACCCTGCA
>NC_089743.1:64862113-64894613 GCF_040412425.1 Macrobrachium rosenbergii
TGTGATGTGATCTGTGACTGGTAGGTTGGTTGTCTTACTCCGGGTTGTGACCCTATAACCTTTGTTCTCAAAACTTGGGCACTGTGCATTTACTTGGACTCCAACTCCTCTTATGACTTTTGTGGCTCAATTGGTCGCTCCTTTGCCTTTCACTGGAGAGTCCTGGGTGCTATCTTGATGTGAGATAGAAATTTAATTCTAAAACATACTTAACTGTGCTGATTTCCAAACATTTGTTTGTGCCATTGCCTTGATACCGTGGTCTTGATTAAATTCTTTTTCTTGAAAGCATACAAAAGAACACTAACCATTTATTTACGAATTAATTTTTTTACTTATTTATTTATCAGTTAATTAACTGATGACTGTATTGCTTATTATAAATTTAATTTTTATCATTTAATACGTAGAGACAAACATACATTCATACTGTACACACACAAACACACACACATATACTATATATATATATATATATATATATATATATATATATATATATATATATATATATATATATATATATATATATATATATATATGCATGTATTATATATTATATATATATATA
Source organism: Macrobrachium rosenbergii (assembly GCF_040412425.1). Classification (NCBI taxonomy): domain Eukaryota; kingdom Metazoa; phylum Arthropoda; class Malacostraca; order Decapoda; family Palaemonidae; genus Macrobrachium; species Macrobrachium rosenbergii. The sequence continues at coordinate 64,862,685 of NC_089743.1, forward strand.
TATTATATATATATATATACATACATATATATATATATATATATATATATATATATATATATATATATATATATATATATATATATATATATATATATATATATATATAATACAACGTTCTTTCTTCCTTTTCCATGTACAGGCACTTTATTCTGGGGAAGCTTGTGATGCAGGTTTCATTAAAATGTATATTTACTGGGAATACTAATAAAAATAAGTCTATCATGCCCTTTTCAGTCTCTCTTTTTTTTATGTTTCTTATTTTGCCCCTCATTCGTATCACAGCCGCAAAAACACGCTTTCGAGTTACGAATTTCCATGCACAAGACATTCGCACAATAATTTCATTTAGCTGGTCCGCTGGTATAGTGGTTAGTGTCGTGGGTTAGTGTGGTGGAATGCCACTCAGATGTCGCGGGTTCGCGTCTCCCCCAGGGCGATGAAAAACCACTGGCTCTGTATCAAGATCAGTTACTGGTGCAGTGTGGGAGGTTGAAACCAAAATTTTTTTGGAAGCTTGAATTTCAAGTCAATGGTCTCTGTGTGCTTTTCCCATGTGAATAGTATTCACCCAGTGAAATAATAATAACAATAATAATTAATGATGTTCAATATTGCAACTTAACCTTTGTTAATACTCGTCGCTAACTGGTAAGACGTTCTCAAACTCTTTCGTGAGCCTCTAATGTTTCTTTACATGATAGAAAGTTTTACCCTTTCTCTTTAATATGCTTCTTTCTCCTCCGGCAAATTCGTCACAATATATTCGTTTTTTATTTTACTTCTGCTTATGACATTGACAAGCATATAACCAGTAAATATATTTTACATGTATAAAAATATACAAATCGTATTTGATGGCAAAATATATATATATATATATATATATATATATATATATATATATATATATATATATATATATACATACATAATACATGTATATAATTATGTATGTGTATATATATATATGTACACATACATAATTGTGTTAATATACATATCTACCTATCTATATATATACATATATATAAATATATATATATATATATACAATATATATATATATATATATATATATAATATATATATATATGTATATATATACATATGTATATATATATATATTATATATATATATATATATATATATATATATATATATATATACATATATACACACACACACACACATATATATATATATATATATATATATATATATATATATATATATATATATATATATATATATATATAAATTCAAAGTACCCTTTAAAATGCCTACACGAAAGACAATATTTTAAATCTACCATATAGTCTGGAAGAACCGTAACCATAAAAGATATAACAGCAACAACCTCATCTGCTACGGTAAAACACATTGCAAGCATTAAAAAAAAAAATCCACTACACTGCCTTTACCTTATCTTTAGCGAGAAGAAGCTGTTTGACAACCACCGTGTCCGCCAGCAGGAGGACTCGGGTGACGGATGAGAGAAGACACCGCGCAGCTCTGATCATTGAGGCTCTGTACTCCGGCCGGCTGCCGCTGCTCACTCCGCCTACACCGATGCCCGTGTCTACCATATTGGCCTCCGCTGTCTCGCATAACTTTTCGATGGCCAAACCTGCGGAATAAAGACACAAGTTTAAATGGAATGCGTAGATAACAAATAAATAAGTGTTGGAATAAATATGTCAATACATAAAGGAATACATAAATATAAATATTTGTAGTCCAAACTGTACCGTTTAAATGAGTATACGTAGATTATACATAAGTGAATGTTGGAATAAATGCATAAGTATGCACAGGAGTTCATAGATCAATAAATACATAAATAAGTATATCTTTATAGTAAAAATTGCACCCGCAATAAAAATAATCCGAATTCAGTACTGCAACCATAAGTGTAAATGGGTATACGTACGTAATACATAAACGAGTATTAGGATAAATACATAAATAAGTATAGGAATAAATACATTAATTAGTACACCTTTACAGTAACAGCTGCACTCACAATAATAAAACAATCCGAATTCGGTACTGCAACCTTAAGTGTAAATGTGTGTATGTAGATAATACATAAGTGTCAGAATAAATACTTATATAAATATGGGAATATATAAATAAATAAATACAACTTTATAGTTAAAACATCCCGAATTGCAACCACAATCATGGCAATTCAATAGCAGTATTTACTCCGGCAACTTCAATAACATTATATGGCAACAAATCAGCTAATGCGAGAATGAACTTAGGATACATCTACACTGCAGTAAAACATGTCATATACACATGTTGTCAACTTATTGAATACACATCACAAAAAAGTTGAATACAAGTCAACGACTTACTGATAGTTCTAACCAGTGCTTCATACCGGCATTTTACCAATGATGCTTTCTCTACTTACGGCCTTTGACTTGTTTCCAACCTTTCTATTATATGTATGAGGTAAGTATCTGTCATGTGTTCGTGACATGTTTTATCGTAGTGCAAACACCCTCCAAGACGGCTTGAGAAGTATCATTATCACAGTTTCTGTGATTTACTGAGACCTGGATCTTGCTGCTTAAATGTGGCATCTGTAATACACCCCAGAACAGAAATAAAGCACCCAAAAATTTTAAAAGTAAAATTAGCACTTTAAATCATTTCAACTCACCATGGCAACTATGGAATAATAAGATTTGATAGAGGAGAGGGACTGCATTACCCCTTCATCAAACAGAGAAGAGGAACTGGATAGGAGTGCAAAGAGAAATAGGTGTCTTATGCCCCATCCACACTGCAGTGAAACACGTCATAACCATTCGTTGGCAACTTATCGCACACTCATCACAAACAGGTTGAAAACAAGTCAATGACTTATTTTAAGTCCGGATCACTGCTTCGTTTGGTTTTCAGCATTTGCCAAAGACTCGTTCTCCACCGATGGGTGTTGACTTATTTTCGACCTGTTTGTGATATGTATGTGGCATGCTGCCAACATGTTTATGACATGTTTTACTGTAGTGTGGATGGACCGTAGGGAGATGATAAACTTCGATTAAATTAAGGGGCTACTTATTTTGAAAAGCTGATAAGACCTGAGCTGACAGACAAAGCTAGTTACTGACTGTAACTTGCAAATAGATCACTAATGACTAAAATTTGATCCTATTTTTCATGGGAAAACAAATTCAAATCAAGAGCAAAAAGTTACAGCGAAGACATTTTGTAAAATTACAATATACATATTAATGAAATTAAACGACGAAAAGCTTCGTTGATGACGCGTTCACCGATTTATTTAAAAATATACTGCTCTTGCAATAATTACCACCAAATCTGTGTAGCCTCACGAAAATGAGAAATTATCTTTGTAATTACGAAAACTGAGCAGTATAACCTAAGCTCGTATAATTAAAAATTTAAATGAATATTACCTGTTTTACTTCACCCTTTATGAAAAATTGAATTCCTCTCGAATTCAAATGAATTTATGGCCGAGGAGATACCAGATCTGAATTCCAAATAGTATAATACAATAAGATGGTTGAAAGATAAAGGGTCTTTTTAAGTCTCCAGTAATAATAATAATAATAATAATAATAATAATAATAATAATAATAATAATAATAATGGAGAAAAAATCCGCACTGATAGGTTGTATTTATATTTAAGTATATATTTACACTTGCATCAATGTTGATTTTTCACCTTTTTGGTGGCTAATGTAATTATGAGATTTTTATACATAATAATAATAATAATAATAATAATAATAATAATAATAATAATAATAATAATAATAATAATATTAACAAAACAAAAACAATAACCTGTAAATACTGATTATAACAACAACAATAAAAATAATCACAACACGAGCAACGTATAATGCCGGCTATCATGCAAATTAACTTTTAAGGTTCTCACCAGATAACATAACGCTTGAAGGGCTTTCCTTTGTCACGTAATAACGCAATTTCCTGTATATAATACCATTTAATAACATTTAACACGTGTATACAATTCCTTTAGAAAAAATATCTCAGGTTGAATGTTTCAGAAGAGAAAGCTTCGGTTTCTGATGATAATTATATGAATATTATATATATATATATATAAATATATATATATATATACATATACACACACAAATATAAACATATATATATATATATATATATATATATATATATATATATATATATATATAAATATATATATATATATATATATATATATATATATATATATATATATATATATATATATATATATAGACAAATTGGAGCAACAGAAAGGCGTTCTTTCTTCTTATCCATTTATTTTTACGCCGACGTTTCGTATCTCTTGATACATCTTCTAGGCTGAAAAAGCGATGAACTTAAACAGTACTGTGTATTAACACTAAAGGGTATACACATTATATACTTAACACCATATTAAATGACAATTAAAAAAAAAAAAAAAAAAAAGGACAACCTTAAAAACACTCACAAGATATTTAAAAAATATTTTAAAAAATATTTTAAAAAGAAAAAGAACAGCAGAAGAAGGCCGGGGCCAATACGAAAAAAAATAAATAAATAAAAAAATTAAATAAATAAATAAATAAGACACCTACCCACACCGGTAGTGTAAAGCAAACTGACACAGACAAGCAATGCCAGGAGGGGAGAGAAGGGGGTGGGGGCGGGGAGTATAAACAAAGAAGTTACAGCAGGTAGTTAAGCGATGAACAGCTGGGTGGAAGTTGATTGGTGATTAAGGGCAGGGACAGTTAATTTAATCATAATGGATTCAAGTGTGGTTAACTCTTCCACGTATCGGGTTCTCCCCACAATACTAAAATCCTTAGCATCTACATGCGTCTTACAAATTTTGCTGTGATTCCCTTACATTGGACTGCTCAGGATTGGATAATCGACAGCCTGTTCTAAAACTAACTCCCTGATGAGAGGAGATTCGGACTTTTAGCAGCCTCCTGGTACAACCGATGTAAGTGCCGAGATCACATCTAGGACAATTATATTTATAAATCACACCGGAAGTAAACAAGGGGTTAATCTTGTCCTTGACATGGAAAAGAGATGCAATGGTTCGTGGGTTTATTGGGATTAACTTGAGATTGAGAGCGGGTAACTGTCCGTTGAATAGCCTGATGCATTTTTTCCGAAATCTATTGTCATGTAAAAAAGGAATCTTGCATACAAACATAATTTGGGGCACTATGGACTAAAGGTGGGGGTTAAGTTTCAAATTAAGCAATTTGTTGAGAGCTCTATGGAAAATCACTGATGGGTAGTAATTACTCTTAAAATAATCATTGAGGATAATCACCTCAGCATGAAATGCGGACCAACTTGAGGTCAGGCTAATGGCTCTATGAAGGAGAGTGGTCAAGGAATTCATTTTAAAATTGTAAAAACACGAGCTATAAAAATTTGTTCCAAGGCCAGTAAAAGTGTTCTTCCTATAAATACCAGTATGGAAACCAGTTTCATCCTTAGTTACCTTTACGTCCAGGAAGGGAGAGAATTATCGGTTTCAATCTCAATGGTAAATTTAATGTTCTGGTGCTGCGCATTTAATTGTTCCAAAATGCGTCAGCATGGTAGTCAAATCTAAAAGGGCAAATGTATCATCAACGTAACGTTTATAAAAGAGTGGACGGAAATCAGGACATTCATCGATAGCTAGCTCCTCCAGGAGTTCATAAGAAGATGTTGGCAAAGGTTGGTCCCAAAGGACTGCCCATTGCCATCCTCTATTTGTTTAAAAACAGTACCATTAAAAATGAAGGCTGTGTCCAGCACAGCCAATTCTAGGAGTGATTTAAACTGAGTTTTGCTAAATTGATTAAAATAGGAATTATCAGTTGGAAATAACTTTTTTAAAATTATGTCGGTGTGATTTATAAATATAATTGTCCTAGATGTGATCTCGGCACTTACATCGGTTGTACCAGGAGGCTGCTAAAAGTCCGAATCTCCTCTCATCAGGGAGTTAGTTTTAGAACAGGCTGTCGATTATCCAATCCCGAGCAGTCCAATGTAAGGAATCACAGCAAAATTTGTAAGACGCATGTAGATGCTAAGGATTTTAGTATTGTGGGGAGAACCCGATACGTGGAAGAGTTAACTACACTTGAATCCATTATGATTAAATTAACTGTCCCTGCCCTTAATCACCAATCAACTTCCACCCAGCTGTTCATCGCTTAACTACCTGCTGTAACTTCTTGTTTATACTCCCCGCCCCCACCCCTTCTCTCCTCCTGGCATTGCTTGTCTGTGTCAGTTTGCTTTACACTACCGGTGTGGGTAGGTGTCTTATTTATTTATTTATTTAATTTTTTTATTTATTTATTTTTTTTTTTGGCCCCCGGCCTTCTTCTGCTGTTCTTTTTCTTTTAAAAATATTTTTTAAAATATTTTAAATATCTTGTGAGTGTTTTTAAGGTTGTCCTTTTTTTTTTTTAATTGTCATTTAATATGGTGTTAAGTATATAATGTGTATACCCTTTAGTGTTAATACACAGTACTGTTTAAGTTCATCGCTTTTTCAGCCTAGAAGATGTATCAAGAGATACGAAACGTCGGCGTAAAAATAAATGGATAAGAAGAAAGAACGCCTTTCTGTTGCTCCAATTTGTCTGTTGTTTGAGTGTCTGCTCCTGTCTTCATTCTTTTATATATATATATATATATATATATATATATATATATATATATATATATATATATACACATATATGCATACACATATATATGTATATACATATAAATACAACCATATATATATGTATATATGTATATATATATGTGGATGTATTACGAAAAAGTTATATGTAATTCTAATAGCCACAATGCCCTCGTAACTTCTCGAATTCTTCGCGCTTTTTTTTTTGGATATGCTTGTAACTACGAAGCCGTAACATCCAAAGGCAAGAAATTGAAGAGACTTGCGATTGCCGGTCGCGGGACAGGAACCCGCGTCACCATAACCACAAGGAGGTCACGTTGCCGACCTGGTGACGCGGGTTCGTGTCCCGCGACCGGCAATCGCAAGTCTCTTCAATTTCTTGCCTTTGGATGTTACGGCTTCGTAGTTACAAGCATATCCAAAAAAAAAAAAAAAAGCGTGTGGAGAATTCATATGTCTGGTAAAAGTGACCAGCAGATTTTACATATGTATGTATATATATATATATATATATATATATATATATATATATATATATATATATATATATATATATATATATATATATATATATACATACACCTATATACTCGTACATACATATCATCCGAAAGTCGTCATAAAAAATCCTGTATTTCGTTCTTTTTACATTGAATATATAAAGAAGAATGGGAGGAAAACAGAATAAGGAAAGGTTGATAATGGAGAAAAAATGAAATGAAGAATATGTAAGCGGATCCTAAGAGGCGAGAAAGAAAATAAAGAACAGTGAAATGTACACGAATGGAGACATAGCAATATTGAAAAGGAAAATGAATATATTATTCAGTGGAAGAATTAGATAAAGATAATGAATGGTACATGGAATACAGGAAGAAAAGGCAAGGAAATATTCTAAAAATAAGCAGGTAAAACCGATGCAAGGACTTGCCATTGGTAGATGCAAGGGAATATATATATATAAATATAAATATAAATATAAATATATATATATATATATATATATATATATATATATATATATATATATATATATATATATATATATGTATGTATATATATATATAATATATATGTACAGTGTATATATATATATTTATAAATATATACATACATATATATATATATATATTTATAAATATATATATATATATATATATATATATATATATATATATATATATATATATATATATATATATATATATATATATATATCCAATGCAGCACGAAGGAACCGCGTGCTTGAGAATATCACTAAGTCCAAAATGAAGGTGAGTGAAAGCCGGAACTCTGAACAAGTACTTTCGTAGTTTATTCTACATTTTCAAGTTCACACTGTGGACTTGAAAAATGTTCAAAGTCACGGAAACTACGAAAGTACTTGTTCAAAGTCACGGATTTCACTCACCTTATATATATATATATACTTAGTGAGATATATATATATATATATATATATATATATATATATATATATATATATATATACATGTATGTATATATGTATAACTGAATCACGAAAATATGGAACGTGATGAATATATAAATAAAGACAAAATCCAAGCAGGAAAGAGAAACAATGGAGTGCTTAGAGGCCTTTCGACTTTATTTAGCAGACTGAGTGTGCTAAGTAAAGGACTCCACTGTTTCTCTTCCTTCGTGGATTTTCTCTACTTTATATATATATATATATATATATATATATATATATATATATATATATATATATATATATATATATATATATATATATATATATATATATATATGTGTGTGTGTGTGTGTGTGTGTGTGTGTGTGTGTGCGAGAGAGAGAGAGAGAGAGAGAGAGAGAGAGAGAGAGAATGGGAGTGTGGGGAGAGCGGTTACATGATGAACCTTTCGGGTATGAACCTGGAATCTCTTCAATGAAGGGCTTCTAATTTCATTTGTCAGGAAAACTGTTGTTTAGTAAACGTGTTCGTATTCTTACAGTCTATTTTAGGCATACAACTTTAGTGGGACCAGCAGTGTAAAGTCAGGGACAGCAGTGTAAAGTCAGGGACAAGTCCAGCGCCTATCCTGGAAATATATTATTGAGTCATCAGCAGAGTAGACCATAATAAACTTGCTTCCGTTGCGGGATAAGAAACTGTCAAGCAACATGATTTTGCAAAGGATCTCATGCGTCTATGTGAACTCCCTTTTGGTGCACTTCAACGAAGCAGGTTGGGATATCATATTTCTGGAAATTCGCCAAAGATGTTAATTGTTCCAAGGAATTCCGTGGATTGCAGTTGTCACTCTTCCTTGCTCCGAGGTCTAACAACCACCGATGGTCGATAGGAAGGTCTTCTATCTCTGCATCTCTCAGCTTTGTGAATTGCTCTCGATTGCCAATCGAAAATTTGAAATTTGCTTAGGCATCTTTACAGTATGGAAAAGCATATATTATTTTGGATTTATTTATCCTACCATTCATTCCAACGTTCTCATATATCTCAGCATCAAAAATATACAATATTTAAAAAGTCGTAGAAAACTGTTTTCTATACTATACATACATACATACATAAATCCATACATACATACATACATACATACATACATTCATTCATACATATATGCATTCATACATACATGCATTCATCCATCCATACATACATCCATCCAAGCATACATACATCCATTCATATATAAATACATCTATCCATCCATACATACATACACACATAAATCCATCCACATATAAATACATCAATCCTTACATACATCCATATAAACGCAAAAAATCCCTCACGTATTTCAGAAAACAGAAAAGTCAAAAGAAGACAAAAACGAAAAAAAGGAGAGTTATGGCGATAAGAATCAAAATGTTTTAGAACTGGAAAGTGATACGTCTCATTTAAGGGCTTCTGAAAGTCGGGGTTCATGACCCAAGGTGGTAAAGAGAGCTGGCTATAAAAGTGGGTCCGGCGGTCGACCCAGTCAATAAGAGATTGGCAGATGACCCAATAAACTTGAAAGTCATGGCGGAGCTGACAACTTCGTCAGCAATAAACCAAAAGCAGAAGCGACAACAACAACAGGAATGGTAAACACGGGACGAACTCAGATAGCTGTGACTCGGTTGAAGTTAGAGTAATAATAATGCCTTTCTTTCCGTAGGTGTGTTTTGTTTTTGTCACAGATTGGAATGAATGCGTCGAGAATTAGGAAACTGAGTCTGCATGATTAAGATCTGACGATGAATGAGGAACACACTTCAGTTAGAAATGTATTTATGATTTTGTAAATATTTTGTATTAATAACCCAATAATTCTCTTTCTCTTTTAATGTAGTTCTCCGCTAAATTCTCCTGAAGGAGAAAAGTAAGTAATAACTTGAAAATACAATGAGAAATACATTTACGATTTTCCAAATATTCACATGAACGGTAATCAAACCCTTCTCCATCGTTTTTAATAAGACAAAATATGTTTAAGGTAAAATAAAAAAAAATACTGAACCAATCACATAAGTGATTTCATTTAGATATCTCTTTTGGTTTTGGAAGTTAGAGACAAGGAATAAATGGCAATGTAATATGAGGGATACCCTTTCCAAATGAGAAAGAACGTTAACCTTAGACGACTGGTGAAAATTATGCAAGTATGTTCATCAAGGGAGCCAATTCATGTCCGTCCTCAATCATTTCGGTTCCTAACATTTCGTCCTCCCTCGGTAAGGTCAAGTCAGGTCACGTTAGTTTAAATTAGGTTGGCTCAAGTTAGAACTGGGCCCACATGAAAGGAATCCTTCGTAGCGCAGATGAATCATAAAGGAAACTCGTATGAAAAAGTGACTCAAGGTAAATGAAACTAGAATGATAAATGCAATATAAATGGGATGGATGAGTGGGAGGGGGGAGGGGGTTGGTGATGGTCAAAACAAACTGGTAAAAAATCATATTAATAATCCAACAAACAAGTGAAAAGGATAATGCCTTTAATATCATAAACACTGATGCTGTCATTTGCCGTTATCATCATCAAATCAAGACCCGAAAAAATTAATTTCATTTCTTATGAGAGTCTGTGAATACAAGTTCCCAGCCTTAAGGCCTGATGAAAGTTAATATTGCTCGTAAGGCTCACTGCCAGGTCATTCAAACATTCTATGGCAATGAGGCTTCATTGTAACTTCACACTACGCACAAAAACAGTCTTGGCTTTCATACTGCTCATAAAACCAAGTTCTGGATATACGAACTGCCTATGAGGATGAAATTCTGCAATGAAAAAGTCCTGATGAAAATTAAATAATGCCGTTTTATATCACCTGTAAATTCAAGGTATACGGCTTTATATGTAATACAGATATTCACTAACTTTACATAACCTAGTAAGATAAGTTCTATGACGTAACTTGAACTAATTCACAAACTTGAGATCCGCGTAGGGGGGTAGCGCCGTCAGTGCATTACTTAGGCTCTTTGCGGCGTGCCTTCGGCCTCTAGCTGCAACCGCTTTCGTTCCTTTTACTGTACCTCCTTTCACATTCTCTTTCTTCCGTCTTACTTCCCAGCCTCTCCTAACAAATGATTCACAGTGCAACTGCGAGGTTTTCATTCTGTTACACCTTTCCAACCTTTTACTGTCAATTTCCGTTTCAGTGCTGAATGACCTCATAGGTCCTAGTGCTTGGATTTTCGCCTAAATTCTATATTCAACTAAATTCAATTCAATTCAACAAAACTGAGATCTGGTATCTCACTGTATAGACTAAGTAAAATTGAAGATTTCATTTTTTTATAGAAATAATGTCCACCTTTAAATTTCAACAAGGCTTTAGTGTTGATAGGATAAACAGCAACTGTCATAATAATCTATTTATTCACTCCAGAGCCGACCGCTGTATAAACCATTAACCCGTGGTCTTCTTCAGGGTTCAAATGCTTTCACAGTGGAACTCTACCCCAATATTTAGTTAAGTTCAGCAAAAATATTTATAGATAGGAAGAATTCAAAATGGAAATTTAACATAGGTTTCACAGTTCAAAAAAATGATCAATAAAGCTTACTGGCTTTAGCACACGAACAAAATATAAGGACTGTGCCAGAGAAGCATATATATATATATATATATATATATATATATATATATATATATATATATATATATATATATATATATATATATATATATGCATATATGTACTGTACACACACACACACACACACACACACACATATATATATATATATATATATATATATATATATATATATATATATATATACATATACATACACACACACACACACACTCACACATATATCCAATGCAGCACGAAGGGACGCGTGGTTGAGAATTTTATAAAATTCATGTCAGAAGTTGAGTGAAAAACAGGGACTTTGAACAAGTACTTTCGTAGTTTATTCTACATTTTCAAGTTCACACTAAATACAAAAGAAGTCACAGAGCCTTATATACAAAAACAGAAGGGGGCGGTTACAGTTTATTAATCTGGGCAGCATGTTCTTTAAAACAAAAGACATCGACAAAGGATCAAGGATAATCCAGAGTGTAACCCCTGCCCTCCCCTTCTGTTTTTGTATATAAGGCTCTGTCAACTATTTATGAACTTGAAAATGTAGAATAAATTATATTGTTCAAAGTCCTGGTTTTCACTCACCTTCTGACGTGGATTTTATAACACACACACACACATATACATATATATAAATATATTTATATATGTAAATATATATATGTTATGTATGTAAATGTGTGTATATACATATATACATATGCGTATACTTACATATTCTCAAAAATAATAAAACTTCACTTCTGTGAATGTCAGATAATCATTAGGGCATTCCCATTAATTTTCCTAGTAATTCCTGGACCAGCGAACGAAATTTGGACGCAGGCGCACTGGACATCTTTTAATCGATTAAAAAATAATTAATAATAATCAGGTGTCTATCCATAACAAATTCTGGGATTATTCTTATCTCCTTTTCTGTGGGTAATGGGCACAGAAAAATAATAAAGGACAGAATAAGCGTTCGGTGATGATACAAATGAGATTATTCATTTGTTTGTTTGCCCAATTGGGCTTTAGAAATAAAAATGTGAAGGCAGAGAGAGAGAGAGAGAGAGAGAGAGAGAGAGAGAGAGAGAGAGAGAGAGAGAGAGAGAGAGAGAGAGAGATTATTCATTTTTTTGTCTGTCCAACTAGTGTTACAAATAAAAACGTGAAGGCAGAGAGAGAGGGTGCGTCCATACTACAGTAAAAATGTAAATATACCTCGGTGACTTATCGTGCACACATCACAAACATGTTGAGTAAATGTCAACGACTTTTGGTAGTCTTAACCAATGCTATAACATACTATCATCTATCATTTGCCAGAGATTCTTTCACTACTTACGGTCGCCAACTTATTTTCAACCTGTTATAATATGTATACGATAAGTTTCCAACACGTGTTTATGACATGTTCTATTGTCGTGTGAACAGTTACCTAATTACAGCAAGCACTACGTGGCTGTTGACATTCATTACGGGAAGTGCTTCACGAAATCATAAACTCTTCTCTATTGCAAGTATGAGTGGTTAGGACATTATAGATAATTAAAAAAATACTATTGACATTTTTACTGTATAGAGCAAAAGGGAGAGACAGCCTACGCGAATTTATTCAAACCTTGTAATCGTGATTCTTCTTCTTAAATTTTGTTAAAAATAAAATCATTTTAAGTCAGAAAGAAAAAAAAATTACATAGCGAAGATGGAAGGAATCGACTTTCCTAAAATTCGAGATAAAAATAGATAGAAGCATAGCTCTACTTATCTCTCACTCTCTCTCTCTTTCTTTCTCTACTTCGCTCTCTTTAAGCTGGGTGCTAAGCTCACTTAATGTTGTCTCGCACATAAAGCCTACCACCTCAAACCCACACCGCCGGTCCCCTCTCCGGAACCGCCCCCCCAAAAGCCTCCACGCCCACCCACCCACACACACACTCTTTACTGCTACCTCCATTGCCAGATAATCACATGTGTTCAAAGGTCTTGAATAAAAATGAGTTTATTAAAGCTATCTCTGACGTTCACATGAATTTGCTTATATATCTGAAGTGAATATGCTCGTGAGCCTATTAACAATGCGTCTATAATACTTTGGACAAGGACTGAAATGTCATGAATACTGTCCATACATACATACACACACAATACATACGTACACATACACACACACATATATATACACTTTCCATCCATACATACATACATACATACATACATACATACATACATACATACATACATACATACATACATACATACATACATAACTAGAGATTTACCACATGGAAAAATGAAACAAGTACAAATCCTGGCCAGTTCCGTCCTCTTGAAGATGTCTTAAAACACTAAAGACAAATCAGAAACCGGTCGTGATTTATACCATGTCTTTCACTTTTCCCCTCGGCACATCTGTATATATAAATGCTCTAGTGATTTCAGGCGTGTAGGCATGCATACATACAGTACATAATACATACATACATTCCTTTATGCCCTTTCCTTTCATTAGTAAATTATACGTTGCAAGCACGATCCTTACATTCATGGCACCATCTATTTATATATGTATCCTAATATTTTATATTTAATCTGTTTTTCTTTAAATCTTAGATTCCATGTCGAATATTCTGTACTTTTTCCCGGCTTGTCGACTGAATCAATAAATCCCACGGCAATAAATCGACGGTTAATTGGAATAATCGACATCCTTTTCGTAAACCCGAGGGATCTCAGTCTTCCTCTATCTCTGAAGTGACTTGGTGAATCTCTTTACGAGAGAGAGAGAGAGAGAGAGAGAGAGAGAGAGAGAGAGAGAGAGAGAGAGAGAGAGAATTAATTCAAAGCCTTTTATTGACGAGGTTTCAGGGTGAAACCAAGTTTGCCAAAAAAAAAAAAAAAAAAAGGCGAGTTCAATCAGATTCTCCCTCTCAGTTGGTTCCTCCCCGAGTAAAGTTGAGGTGAGAGAGAGAGAGAGAGAGAGAGAGAGAGAGAGAGAGAGAGAGAGAGAGAGAGAGAGAGAGAGAGAGAGAGTAAAAATACCCTAATTTAAAAAAAAAATAGATACATAGCAGAAGAGTAAACAAATATGTTAATTACAAAAATAAGGACAATTATTCGATTTCTGAATGAGAGAGAGAGAGAGAGAGAGAGAGAGAGAGAGAGAGAGAGAGAGAGAGAGAGAGAGAGAGAGAGAGAGCGAGCAGACACTTTCTTTGTAAAGATTACATAAATATACAGTAGACGGATACATTGTCAAATAAACACATATGTATATAAAGGATATAATAGGGGATTCCACTGACAACTTGTCTTCTGAATGAATAAAGGCAGGAAGAGAGAGAGAGAAAGAGAGAAGAGAGAGAGAGAGAGAGAGAGAGAGAGAGAGAGAGAGAGAGAGAGAGAGAGAGAGAGAGAGAATCAAAATCAACTGGATTCTTTAAAAATAAATAAACATATGCAGACGGAGAGGTTGTTTAATAAACACAAATATCTAAAACAGAAACTGGGTCATGTCGATTAACTCTTCGACTTCTGAATACCAAAAGACAGACAATTGAGAGAGAGAGAGAGAGAGAGAGAGAGAGAGAGAGAGAGAGAGAGAGAGAGAGAGAGAGAGAGAGAGAGAGAGAGTCAAAATCATCTAGATTTAAAAAACAAACAAACAGAGATATAACAGATACATAAAATGTCTAAACACAAATATCTATTCCAGAGATAAGGGCAATGTCGAGGAACTACAAAAATAGAAGAATTACAGAACTACAGACATTGGAGAGAGAGAGAGAGAGAGAGAGAGAGAGAGAGAGAGAGAGAGAGAGAGAGAGAATCATAGACTTGATCTCTGTCTGGTAGCAAATGTCTTGATTTGAATTCCAATGGCGAACCGGAATGAAGACGATCCAGCCGTTTCTTCGGGAGGATTTCTGTTTTTTTCATCAGAAAACGAACGAAAAGAGATCACGAGTCGTCTTTTTTTTTCCCCCTATGCTACGTCTTTACATAAGTTTTGATGATTCTCTTAGGACCGACGACGAGGGGGGGAGGGGGGACGAGACAGAGGGGAAGCGGCAATAGTGAAAGAGAGAGAGAGAGAGAGAGAGAGAGAGAGAGGGAGAGAGAGAGAGGGGAAGCGACAAGTGTGTCTGTATGTGAGAGAGAGAGAGAGAGGAAGCGACAAGTGTGTCTTTGTATATGTGTGTGTGAGAGAGAGAGAGAGAGAGAGAGAGAGAGAGAGAGAGAGAGAGAGAGAGATATGGGGTGTCACACAAATTATCATTATGAATATAACTCATGAACTGGTGCTAAAAATCACTGCTGCAAACAATGCTACAACTGCTATTACTACTGCTACTACTACTATTACTACTACTTTTGTAATAAAACTATTTATTTAAGTATACTACATGTTGTTTATTATCAATATTTATTGCTTGTCAACTATAATTCATTTAAATAAAAAATTATTAAACATTTATTAAGGATGTTTACTACAGATTAAGTGAACATCACACACACACACAAACATATATATATATATATATATATATATATATATATATATATATATATATATATATATATATATATATATATATATATATATATATATATATATATATATATATATATATACATACACACACATACTGTACATGCATACATACACACACACAATCATATATATATATATATATATATATATATATATATATATATATATATATGAGAGAAAGAGAGGAGAGAGGCTTTTTATAACTACGGACTTGCACTGATAGTAGCCCCTCGTAAAATAAAAATTCCTCTGTATGCTGCTTCTGCTCTCGAAAACAGTCAAAATAACGGAAAGGTAGGCTGTGTGGGGTGGGGGCGGGGATGGGGTGAACGCCCTAAACAAAGAGCCCATCTCCCTAAAGTATATTGAACCGAAGTAAGGCAAGAGCTTTCAATATTTACGGCGGCAGAACTCTCGAGGGGGAGAGAAAATGCCCTCGGAGAGCCTCGAAGAATGGGAGGGGCGACGCCCCAGCCGTATGCGTGGGTCCTCCGTTCAATTTTTGGGAAGTCAACAAATAGCCTTCGCTTCTATCTCGACTGATTCTCCATTTTCTATTCCCGGCACATTCTGTCGCCTCCCAGGTAGACTTCGATGTTGGGGTTTTCTTTCAACATTTTATATATTTTTCCTTTCTATACTTTCTGTTTCTTCGTCTTGTCGAAGATCGACAAAATGGGTAACGTACAAATTTACCTGGATAAGGTTACTCAAATATATATTTAGCACAAGCGTGAATAAATACACAAGAAAGGAAAAAGGTCTTTATACTTTTATGGAATTACTAAAACAATCACAATGGATTTAATCAAATTTATTCGCATTTATTCTTGTCACTCACTTTCAGAATGGGGAATTCTCACTTCTATGAATTCCAGATAGTGGAAATCTCAATTTTCCTATGTATTTCCACATCCACATTACAGTATATATTTTACAGAAAGTGCGATTGCTATTAATAAGGAAGTATTCATTAACATTTTTTAATCAGTATCCGAATTTGTCGTTCATTGCCATGGTAAGAGACGTTAAGTCAATTATTCACTGGGATACAATAACAATGATTAAAATTGTTAATATACGTGATGCTCATAATTATATTCCTACAGAACACGGCATGAGGTCACGAGCCTACCTGACAAGCTTCAGTAAAATATCAAGAACACAAGAGAGAAACCTGAAGAACTGAATGAGAAAAAGAGTATACCGAATACATTCTAATTAATAAAATCTAGCAATCAGCAAATATATAGTTGCTAAAATAAATACTTTTACCAATAAACGATAAAATACTACAACAAAAAAGGAAAGGAAAGTGTGACCAAATGTTCCCATATTCAAGGATATTCGATTTAAGGACTATGGAGGGCCATTGCTAAAGAAGTTAAGCCACAAGAATAAAGACAATATATTACGAGAATGAGCGTGGATGGACAGATGGTAGAATCATATCTCCGTGACAACGAGAGAGAGAGAGAGAGAGAGAGAGAGAGAGAGAGAAATGAAATGATTAAAAGCGACGCTAACAAGTCAAACCTATAAAGTTTGTTACCGGTTCGTTAGGAAAGTACATTTGCGTATTCTCGCACGTATGGACACTACCATGTCACACAAATTTATTTCATAGAGAGAGAGAGAGAGAGAGAGAGAGAGAGAGAGAGAGAGAGAGAGAGAGAGAGAGAGAGAGAGAGGCGTTCCACACATTTTGGAAAAGTCTGAGATGAAGAGTATTATGCTACAGGTCCTTTACTTAGAATAAAGTAGTTTGGATTCATACTCTACAACAGGAATGCATGTTTACCACACACACATACACACACGCACACACACACACACACACACACACACACACACATATATATATATATATATATATATATATATATATATATATATATATATATATATATATATATATATATATATACATACAACATAATCATGAAACTATATATATAAATACACTACCTATATATACAGGTAGTGTGAATTTCCTGATATTAGTCATGATTGTATATAAATCACGGTGTGATAAAAATTTCATACATACGTATATATATAGTCATTAAGAGAAAAATCTTTAAAATAAAGAAACGTATCTCTATTAAACCCCTAAAAAACTCTATAGAGTGAAGAGGGCAACCATCAAGATATTGTATGTGTGTGTGTGTTTGTGCTGGTTTGCCTCTCTAGCTAATTAAACGTAAACATACACAGGAATATTTTTCATCCTTTAACTGTAGGGGTCAGAGACGTTTACCTGCTTCTATCCATTCCTGACCTCTCAAGCTGATGTGTGTGTGTGTGTGTACGCGTGTGTGTTTGTGTGCACTTGTGTGTATGTGTGTAACCTACACTGATAACCATGCTCTAGCAAGGTATGCATATGCATTCACACATACAGCAACCATAACAGGTTGCATACATGCTTCTGAGCTCATGAATGCTACGTTACACGGTTGTGTGGGTGTGTCTCTCAGAGAGAGAGAGAGAGAGAGAGAATTCTGAATCCCACTAACGCTGAGACGAACACACAAACACACAACGATTTACATAAGGGGGGGGAGGCATGATCAGGCAATGCAAGCGCATGCACGTATATACATGCAAGTGTCCATGCCAAACTGTATTTGTGTTTGTGCAAAGACAGTGTGCCTGCGTGGCAGGATCCCTTAAAGCTGACGGGACGAGAGCGAACCCGATCGCCTCTCTCCACTCCACTTCTTCCTACTTCTCCCTCTCTCCATTTCCCTCTCTCCCTCCACCCTTTCTCCTCCTACCTCTCCCTCCCTCCCTCTCTTCCCAATCACCTCCACCAGCAGCCTTCCCTTTACTATTGCCGAAATGCTTAAAGCCGCGACAGCAGCAGCAACAGGGTGATATAATATATATACTACGCCAACAGTGCTAAAGGTAGCCCATCCATGAACAAGCTGGAATTATTGGATTTCCCAATTCCATGTTGCTTTTTTTCACCCCTCCTCAGCCCCGACATTCTTTATTTTTTTATTTGTTTTTATTGTTCTTGCCCTCCTTTTTCTTTTTTTTTTTTCTTGTTAGATTCTGGTGAAAATGTTCAATATGGTCTGACATTTTCCTTAGCGGATTACTTGTGGTTTATTTTTTCTCGCTGCGTTTCACTTTGCCTTATTTTTCTAGACTTAAACCATAACGATCTTTATTATATTAATTTTCACTAGCGAATATGACCTATTTAGTTTGCATTTTTCTTCTAACTGAGAAACAATAATCTAACTGCTTTTCAAGACAGCTGTTACTAAGGAAAATATACCCTTTGTCGGGATTGCAACGCTCAATCTTTGGCCAGAACAAAGAATGAGGCTGAAATTTGATTTGTTCGCGAAAATAAGATTGATTAAGTCTTGTGTTTAAGGCAAAATCACTGTTTGAAACGGCAGTAACTACAAGAAATATATTAGTAATCTACATGGAAGTAATTCTCCTCGCTGCCTATATTTTCCTCACACACAAACAAACACACTTTGTAACAAAATGCTTGTTGAGAGAGAGAGAGAGAGAGAGAGAGAGAGAGAGAGAGAGAGAGAGAGAGAGAGAGAGAGAGAGAGGGCTGTAATGAGCTTCGTCATGCCTTTGTGGATGAGCAATGTGGCTTCTGTACTGATGAGGTAACCAGCTAATTCAAGTAAATAATAACTCGTAGCAAAAGGTTTGTTTATTCATGACACTGAATGAGAATATTGGTAATCGTCTATTATGTGTTCATTCTGCTCCTTTCGTTCGTGTCTGAGTAGTGATGTTTTTTAAATTGGGAAATGGAATAGAATAGATATTTAAGTTTTTTATGGTAATTTATATTCATAGTCCTATATTCTTTCTTTTTACTTTCAAATTCTTATGTAATAGATGAGCGCATATGCAAATATATAAGGCATACATATGTACAACTCTATTTATACGTTATCATATTTAATGTTGTATGTCTCTCTCTCTCTACAGCTTTTGTACACTGTAAATACATGTACTACAGTAAGTAGTAATAAATATGCACACAAGTTCAGATACTCACACCCATATATAAATATATATATATATATATATATATATATATATATATATATATATATATATATATATATATATATATATATATATATATATATATATATATATATATATATATATATATATATATATATATACATACATATACATACATACATATTTATATATATACAGTATGTATACATACATACACACACATTACATGAGCTTTTCAGTCGAGAAACAAGCCTAGTGCCATTTTTAAAATATATATAATAATTTAAATTAAAAAATACTTTGACCCAGGATGGCGCTTGGCATGTTTCTCGACTGATAGCCTCATATATAAGTGTGTGCATGTTTGTTGAGTATGTCGGTTTTTCTGCAAAAGTATATGTGTATCTTCTTGTGTCTGCGTAGTAGACATGGCAAACAAATTTTGTAGTATTCACTTTAACGTTGGAAGTGAAAGATTTTATGAGAGAATATTATTCGTTTTCGGATGAAAGTAAAATTTTATGAGAGCATTTAGGAGTGACTGTGACTGCGCAGTAAAAGCAGGTCTGAGACACAGGTGTTTTATGACACTCTGGTTATTTGAGTCGCGTTGAGATGGCGCGATTACGAACCACCATAAGGAAACTACTGAAGATTAAGGCAAACAGTTCTTGGTATTCGAGTGTCCCACATAACGCAGCTGACTTGGAACTGTGAGGAGAAATTGCAAATGCTTTTAGTTTTCTGTAAAAGACAACTATGAGATGGGTTTGTCTGTGTGCCTTCAGATCTCAAAAACTACTGAGGCTAGAGGGCTGCAAATTGGTATGTTGATCACCCACTCTCTAATCACCAAACATACCAAATTACAGACCTCTAGCCTCAGTAGTTTTTATTTTATTTTAGGTTAAGGTTAGCCACGGCTCGTGCGTCTGGCAGCGTTTTCTGGAGGCTTCGCCGATGTACCTTCACTTGACCGCATCTGGGGAGCAACTGAGCGCTGAGAGTTTCAAACAGAAAACTCGACTGCGCCGAAGACACTTCGGCGCATGTTTTACTTGTTTATAAATTTGCAAGTGAAAGGTAATTATTGTTAAGACAACGGCAAGATGGAAATCAGAGTGTGCAACGGAAGAACCAACTTTTATGACCAGTGGGGACTAAATGTTACAGATAAGGACAAAATTACTGTCTAGTTACAGAAAACAGGAGGTAGGTCCAAGAGAGCTAACAGCTTTACGGAGTGGTGTAAGGTTGAACGAAGACCTTATGATGTATACATGTGGAATGTTTAGTGTAGGCTACCAGTTTAAAACATTTCGTGTATTGCAGGACTGAAGGTGAGATCAAAGAACGACGTATCACATTATCTGGAACTTCTTGAGTTGAAAAGAAAATGGGAAAATAGAGTCAAGTTAAAGGACTTTCGAATTCTAGAGCGTTCCTCGTAAATTCATGTTTAGTATCTATATTTAGAATGACTTATGCGCAAATTGTTTTGAATAAATATAATTTTAATGCTACAAGAATGCGTTAATGCGTTCGAGTAACTTAAGCTTAGTACTCCCCTTTCTCTTGATTTCGTATTTAAAAAAGAAAAACCTTCAATTTGCAAATATTTTTCTTCAACGTCAATTTTTTTCTATGAAAGATACAAGGAGAACCGAGACGTGAAATGTTAATAATAATAATAATAATAATAATAATAATAATAATAATAATAATAATAATAATAATAATAATAATAATAATTCCCAATACGAAAATATAAATGAATACTGAAGCGAACTGACAAAGTAACTAGATTCTGTTGACCAAAATATTCTATCAGGAATAGTAACTTAAAAAAAATGGATATTTTTTTTCAGAGGAATATTCATATTTGTGATATGAAAGGATGCAGAAAACAAACTCCAAGTGAAAAGCTATGTTCCTGAAGAAAAAAAATGTATATATTTTATGAAATCATACAAATAATGTGTAATTCTATTTAAATGAAAAGCAGAATTAGAAGATAAGACGAAAGGGGAATTACTTTACTAACGTAGTGTAAACTTCTTAATCACTCTCAACAAACTACCCGTTACACCATTCATTCTCTAGACTTTCTATTTCATCAACATTCTCTTAATTATTATTAATGTCATTGTCATCAATGCCATAAAATTATTGCATCTCTCGATTCTATTCATTAAAAATAACATAGTGATCAAGATTTTATTGTTTTATTTACTAATTTGGATATTTCCTTGTAAAGCAGGAAAATAGGATCACCTCCAAGCCTCCAGTTTCAAGAATCACGAGTTGTATTCAAAATAAACAAGTAACAAATGCGCCGAAGAATCGAGTTTTCCGTACAGCGTATAAAACTGAATGAAACCTTCAGCCGCGGCCCATGAAACTCAGTCACGGCCCGGTGGTGGCCTCAGCTACGGCCCATGAAACTCTTAGCCGCGGCCCATGAAACTCAGCCACGGTCCGGTGGTGGCCTGTGTTGTTGGTACCTACGGCGGTGCCAGAAGTACGATTATGGCTGACTTTAACCTTAAATAAAATAGAAACTACAGAGGCTAGAGTGCTGCAATTTGGTATGTTTGATGATTGGAGGGTGGATGATCAACTTACTAATTTTGAAGCCCTCTAGCATCAGTTACATTTAAGATCAGAGGGCGGACAAAAAAAAAGCGCGGACGGACAGACAAAGCCGTCACAATAGTTTTCTTTTACAGAAAACTAAAAAACAATTTAAAAAACATATCGATATTTTTACTCGGTTGTAACTCACTAAGAAGATGCGAAGATTTTCAAGCTAATACCAGGATGCTATCGTAGGCTAAATGACGTGATTTGGGAAGTTTAGACAAAAAAATAGTTGATATCGTTTGGATGAACTAACAGAGGTACGTTATAGGAGGAGAAGGGGGGCGGGGGGAGCGGTTAGGGGATGGGAGGAGACTAGGGAGCCTTCGAGCTAAAGGTTGTGTGATATTGTAAAGAGATGGGGGAGTTTAAAGCCAATTACTGGAAGCCATAATGGGCTGGATGAAGAGGCGGAAGAAGTTCAAGGCTAACTGTTGTGTGTTATCACAGGATGGGAAAGTCTAAACTTTAAGGCACAAAGGCTGAATTAAGACTAGATGTTTACTGATCAACTCGTCTTAAGACTTTTGTTACCTAAGATAATCACACATCCGTATTCTCTCTCTCTCTCTCTCTCTCTCTCTCTCTCTCTCTCTCTCTCTATATATATATATATATATATATATATATGTGTGTGTGTGTGTGTGTGTATTATATATGCATATATGTAATATACATATATACATATATATATATATATATACATATATGCATATATATATATATATATATATATATATATATATATATATATATTATATATATATATATATATATATATATATATATATATATATATATATATATATATATATATATATATATATATACACACACACACATATATATACACATATATATATATATATATATATATACATATATATATATATATATATATATATATATATATATATATATATATATATATATATATATATATATATATATATATATATATATATATTATATCTTACCTGAGGAATTACAAGGGCATAACATTACTCACAGCAGCGAAGGTTTACAGCAGGACTTTTGATTGACAAAAGGGAAGAACAGAATAGGTTTAGACAAGGAATATGGCGTGTGGATCAAGAGCTTGTTATGGAACTGTTCTGCAAGTCGTGTGCATGCAGAGAGAAATGTTTATATGGGTGATGAGAGAATGGAAGCAGTTGATTCGTCAAGGTATTTAAGAATAAACATAATAAGAGATTGGGAAGGGATTCGGAGTCTATCTGAAAGACAAGATGAGAATGTATGAAGTAACTGTTGGGTCAGTTTTCCTTTACGGGAGCGAAATGTGCATCTTCAATATGAATGAAAGAAAAATGTTGAAGCTTCTGAGATGAACTATTTGTGTTGTATAAGTGAAGCAATATCTGAGAGGATGGGGAATGTTGAAATACAAGATACACGTGGAGGAATTGTGTAGTTGTAGTGAAAAGATAAACAAGGGAGTACTGGGACAATTTGAAAATGTAGACAGAATGGAGAGAATACGAGAGAGAGTCCTAGCAGGGCTGAATAGATAGTGTAAAAGATGTATTAAAGAGGAAGGGCGTTATCATCCAAGAAGCACAAGAGTACGTGCAAACCACAAAAAAGTGAATGGTGCACTCTATGTACGGGGTGCGACGTGTCACTAATTAGCCTTCAATGCAAGTTCACGAAGCGGCAAAGTTTAGGAGTTTTCTGCACAAGAGGCTCATCCACAATTCAATCCTTAAAAGAAATGTAACAGTGACTGTTGGTTCTTTTTTCACTAAAATCACTTAGTCAAAACTGAAGAATATCATTCTTCATCTCACAGCATACAAAGAAAAAAATCATTATATAACGAAATGGGTTATGAATAATAAAGAATGAAGCTGTACTGATCCTATGCATTCCAAGAACTCCTCAGAATTCATGGATGATCTGTTGAAGTCTTACAAATGCCACAAGGTTACTCTTATTCTGTTGCTCTCGTAAACTGAGGTACTGCATCTTTTTAAGGTATATTTTGTTATTATGTCAGCATTGCGTACTTTTTCCTACGGATTCTGGATTATATCGTCTTCACTTTTAACTCGTGCACCCTTTTCTTCTTCTTGTTTACGTAATTCGATTCCATCTTCTTTCTGGGTGGATTGCCCGAGATTCCAGCAAAAACTTTTCAATCTAGTTTTCTAATTCGGTATGCACCTTACTGCCCTATAAGCGTGAGGTCTTTTAGTTAGATATTCTCTGATAACAGAGTTCGAATGTAATCAAAGATATCGTGGTAATTTTTTTTATGGGAAGACACTAAGACTGGCATGTTTACTCACATCATGTCTGGTAACTAAGATATAAAACTGATTTGATTTTTTTTACATAATTATGAAAAGTGCCACTTGAAAATAATCGGTTTCATTTATCTCAGAAACACAGAGTGAATGAGAGTTCCACATTCTATAAATGAATTATTTTTTATTAAACAATTGAGTATCTGGGTATTTGTGCTTGAGTGTATATTGTGTGTGTGTATATAAATGTATGCATGTGCGCACGTATACGCATGGTCTTATGAACACTAGAATAGATACAACAATCATACTAAAACGTTCCTAAATGAAATCCGAAGTTTGGGATCTGGATCTAAAATTAAACTGAACTTGGTGGGTCATTCACATCTCTTAAAACAAGAACAGGCTTAGGAAGTATGTAGGGAAAGGGTAGGAAAGAATGAACTTGGAGACAAAGGAGAATGTGCTAGAATGGACAAGTATGAAATATGCAACAAACAAGAATTACAGCTGAAACCGGAAACCAGAGATGTAAAATATAAACTAAAATATACACCAGGGAGGAAGTATGATGACATGACAATGAAGAAAATCATGAATATATATATATATATATATATATATATATATATATATATATATATATATATATATATATATATATACATATACATATGTATATATACATATATATATAAATATATAT
This sequence comes from Macrobrachium rosenbergii, assembly GCF_040412425.1. NCBI lineage: Eukaryota > Metazoa > Arthropoda > Malacostraca > Decapoda > Palaemonidae > Macrobrachium > Macrobrachium rosenbergii. Next base: position 64,888,644 of record NC_089743.1, read on the forward strand.
ATATAATATATATGTGTATATATATATTCATGATTTTCTCTTATATATATATATTATATATATATACATATATATAAATATATATATATATATATATATATATATATATATATATATATATATATATATATATATATATATATATATATATATATATATATATATATATAAAATATAAATTTCTGACTCAAAACGGGACTGAACCCTGGTCTTTCGAGTGACAGAAAGATACAGGTTGGTGAAACTAATGTACAATTAGGAAATATCAGGAGAGAATACGAGAGAAAGTCCTAGGTTCCAACTTCTTCTATGACCTTGCCGTCCGAATTGCTAATGCCCTGGACTCTCACTCGAAAGACTGGGGTTTGGCCCCGTTGTGAGTCAGAAATTTATTTCTGTGAAACAAGTCGGCATGTGTTCATTTCCACACATACACACGCACACATATTTATTTATAGACTAATTAATTTAAGAGAGAGAGAGAGAGAGAGAGAGAGAGAGAGAGAGAGAGAGAGAGAGAGAGAGAGAGAGAGAGAGAGAAGTAATAAAATAACAGAAACCATGGTTCGAGAGAATGCATTTATGCATATCTCTGGAAGAGGCCATTTTACATGAACGTATCTCTTTACAGGTGTAATATAATCGTGACTAAGACGAACTAGTACGGTTACTGTGTGAGCGCAAAGAAAACAAACAATAGTGAGACTTGCAATAAACTCTAGCAATCTGGAGCAAATGACAATGTGTCACAAGAAAACCGAAAAGACAACATTGTAAGAGTATCATTGCAATATCCTTTTATGCAATGCTAAACCAAAGCAACATTTTTTTAATCAGATTTTTGACCACCATTTCCGTAAAGGAAATAATCAAATTTCATTCATGGAAAAAAAGAGAGCCAGCATTACAGGTCTCATTGCAATATCCCTTTATGCAATTGTAAGCCAAAATCATATTTTTTTAACCAGATTTCTGACGAGTACTACCGCAAGTATACAGTCAAAAATTGATTTACTCAATTCCAATTAAAGAAAAGGAAGAAAAGGAAAGAGGAAGAGGAAATATCTTTTCCCTCCATTACTTGGCAGTTAATAACTTCCATCGCAGCTGGACGAGATGTCGCGGGTCTCGCAGGAGAGGCCTCGTTTATTACAACAATAATCCTTTCTTCATCTCGCAATATTACCTCCTCCCTCCCTCCCCCTCTCCTGCCTTCTTTCCTTCATAAACATCGACGTAAGAAGTTATTCATTTCGTATATTGCGACTTGATCCCATTACTTCTTAAACCGCAATTACATTTTATGCTTTCGTGTGTGTGTGTGTGTGTGTGTATATATATGTGTATGTATGTTCTTGATAATATATTTTTATTCATAGAGTATCAAGTTTGTATAGCACTAGGAAAAGCATACTTAGATACTAACATAATTAAAGACAACTAGAAACACTGAAAGTTCTAACTTCGAGTTTCAGTTGACATTTGTTTTTGAACAACGGATGGGGTTTTTCCGAAATATTTTCCAACTCTCTCTGTAGGATATATTACAAAAGGTTCATGTTCTGAAGTACCGGTACAGTAGAGTAAGACGATCATTCAAACGCACGTCCCACGGCTAAGCCCTGGGACGTCTAGCAGAAGAATCCTTCTGATGTCCAAGGGAACAAATGAAATTTCTGTCAGCACAAAAATGGTCTTTTTTGATTAACTTTGTTTTCCCTTTAAACAAGAGTTGAAGCTTCAAGTTACACTTAATAACTGACGCATGAAAAGCATTACATAAGTAAAAAATGCACCGAAGTTTCTTCGGCGTAATCGATTTTTCAGTACAGCGTATAATGCTGTATTAAACTTTCAACTGCGGCCCATGAAACTCTTAGCCGCGGCCCATGAAACTCAACCACTGTCCGGTGATGGCCTGTGTTGCTGGTACCAGAAGTACGTTTATGGCTAATTTTAACCTTAAATAAAATAAAAACTACTGACGGTAGAGGGTTGCAATTTGGTATGTTTGGTGATTGGAGGGTGGATGATCAACATACCAATTTGCAGCCCTCTAGCCTCAGTAGTTTTTAAGATCTGAGGGCGGGCAGAAAAAGTGCGGACGGACAGACAAAGCCATCTCAATAGTTTTCTTTAACAGAAAACTAAAACTGAAAGATGAAAACTTAACAAAACCCTATAACGCATTATTATCCGTTTGGCAGCTGGGAAACGAAAGAGCAGGTGAAAATATCTGACAATGACTGCGATGCACGATCAGAAATACAAAGGAAATCCACGGCCATAAGAATAACAGGCCATTCGACCGCGACTGCGCAGAGATCTCATGGATAATAGTCTATCTATCTATCTATATAGATACATCTATTATCTATATAGGCTATCTATCTATCTATAATGGAAGGGGATGAAACAAGCTAAGACTCAGGAGTGTTACCTTCCAGTGTTGACAGGAACAGAATATACAAGCAAATCAATGAGAGAGAAACAGTAATTTACAGCGTATTATTTCTACCCTTAATTCTGCAAGAAAATTAAATGTGGACGCAGGAAGGGTTGGGCTTAATTGCTTGGGGATTATAAGTATGGCCAGAGGGTTAGGTTACCTTGTGAGAGGTGTATACAGTACAGATTCTCAGCGATGGGTCACAGAAAGCGCATACCTTGGTATTAACCATATTTGCTCATAAGGACATGAAAATGCTGGGGATTATCTCTACTTCAGGAACACTGAGGATTTTGTATTCGACAACAGGTTTCTGAATATGACGAGGGTCATTTTCTTAATTGTCTGAATATTCGGCGGAATACAACGCCCATGTAAAGACACACAACCCCTTAATACATAAATAAATGGCTTTATTCTTAGGAAAGACCTCCCATTGACTGAAGTTTTCAGTCATATAAAACGAAAACGTAGTCATCAGTAATGTAGACAAAGAAGGATTAGTTGTCTAGGTCAGGATTTAGCCATAAAACCGCTGCCCGGGATGTTGCAAAATAAAGGCATATACACTCGTACGCGGTATACAGGGGCTTCGAGGAAGCTCATAAAATAAGAGAAGGGAAAGCCGTAGAGAGTGCTGAGATATATAGCAAGCACAGCAGAGTATGAGGCGTGACATAAAGTTTAAATGATGAAGGTGAGGTTTGTAAACGATATGCATGCAAAGGGTAACTGATTTATTGCAGGAGTAGGTGTTGGATAGAGGTGGATAAAGGTGCTTTAGATCTCTATGACAGTTCTTCATTAGATGGGTCGATATCGTACTCGGCTAGCACTCTCCTAGGCCCGTGTTCGATACTCCGGCCGGCCGATGAAGAACTAGAGGAATTTATTTCTGGTGATAGAAATTAATTTCTCGGTATAATGTGGTTCGGATTCCACAATAAGCTGTAGGTCCCGTTGCTAGGTAACCAATTGGTTCTTAGCCATGTAAAATAAGTCTAACCCTTCAGGCCAGCCCTAGGAGAGCTGTTAATCACCTCAGTGGTCTGGTTGAACTAAGGTATACTTAACTTTGATCTCTATGACTATTTGGCCCTTCTTATATGCACGGAGTGAAAAAGCAATTTAAGAATGTATGATGGTATAGGTTCAAGTTTGTGAATGGGAAGACGATGTTAACAGAAAGTATACTAAACAAGTAAAATATGCAAGTTTCTTCAGCGCAATCGAGTTTTCTGTACAGCGTATGATCAAGTCCACTGAAAACAGATCTATCTTTCGGTGGTCCGGTATAATGCTGTACGAGCCGCGGCCCATGAAACTTTAACCAAGGCCCGGTGGTGGCCTGTCCTATATCGTTGCCAGATGCACGATTATGGCTAACTTTAACCTTACATAAAATAAAAACTACTGAGGCTAGAGGGCTGCAATTTGGAAAGTTTGATGACTGGAGGGTTGATGATCAACATACCAATTTGTAGCCCTCTAGCTCAGTAGTTTTTAAGATCTGAGGGCGGACGGACAGACAAAGACAGCACAATAGTTTTCTTTTACAGAAAACTAAAATTAAAAGTGAATGATATCAGGAGTAGGTTTAAGCGATTGACAGAAACTAGGAATATGGAATGTTGTATATTAATGCTAATTAGGGGATAAAATCACAGTATTGTTCGGGATTAAAGTTTGTGGAAGATCATGGAATGAGACAGAATGGGGAAATCATAGATCACATGAACAAATGAAGGATGGATGGCAGAGTGTAAACGAGAGTGTGGAAATAATAGTTGGAATGTATGAATGGACTGTTGTTCCTCTTCGTTAGTAACTGCGAAGGAAACAGAAAAAGGGTCCACTTTTGACATTTCTCCTCTGAATAATATATAAGAAGTGACGAAAATTGAGAATGGGTTCAGGTGTATACATATACATACATGCATGCATGCATGCATACATACATACATACATACATACATACATACATACATACATATATACATATGTGTGTGTATGGAATATTCAAAATATTTAAGTTAATGTTTAAATTCACTATAGGTCCTGCTTTATTCCTAACCCTTCTACTGTCTCATTTCAACCAAAATAAAATAAAGCATCAATCGAAATAAAATAAAGATAAACAATGCAATTCATGAGCGCGAGAAAAGAGAAGTGCCACGAATTAAAACTGCCGCCGACGGCGCAACGAGTAAGAGAATTCCCCTCATCCTCATCCCCGGGAGACTTTAAAAGGACAGCCACAACCTCTTACTTCTTTTCTCTCACACTCCGAACAAATTCGTGTAAAACAGAATTCTAACTTTGGCAGTCCGGTATTATACAAGAAAGTTTATGGCCGGGCCAGCCACTCGGCGGCTCTCGAGCTGCCCCGAGTCCTTAGCTGGGAAGGATAATCCCCTTTTCTTATCACACGCACAGACATTCGGATGCGGCCGCACATGGGCATGTAGATATAATATACACGGGCGTTTAAAAGCTACACGCTATAAAGGATTACGCTGACACGTACAGTACAAACAACTGAGACGCATATTAAAAAATTTATATGCGTACGTATGTCTGTAGTATGTACTGTATGTGTGTGTATATATTTATATATATACACACATACATAAATACAGACATACGTACGCATAAATATATATATATATATATATATATATATATATATATATATATATATATATATATATATATATATATATATATATATATATATATATATATATATATATATATATATGTATATAAACGTTTTGTTATTCATTTCAAGTGTATGTACGTGAGAGTAAGCCTTTGGAATATATGTGTATATATGTATATATATATATATATATATATATATATATATATATATATATATATATATATATATATGCATTCTGATCACTTAGGTCATATAATGCCTCAAATGCAATTGCCTTCAGCAGTTTCACCGTAACACTTCTTTTTGTTTCAGATATTCGAAAAATAAACTGCTACTCAATAAAAAATCATGAATTTTTATATGACAGTTCAAAGAAGCTCTAGAACAAACCATTTCAGGCCATGGGGGAGTAAGCAAGGTATTAGCAAGCGAGAGGAACCAAGAAAACCAAGGAAAGCCTTAGACACCAAATTAAGTTATAAACAGAAGAATTAAATGAAATGTATTTCACACAGCTTTAGGGCACCACCCTTGGAAAACTGAAGGAATGTTACGTGGATTCTAATGAAGATAAAATTGTTGATTTTGAACACATCGAAATAACTTCTGACGTAAAGCACTTAAAAGGTATCTCAGTGTAAGGAGCAGTTTTTTTTTCAGAGCAGTGTTTTCGTGTTATGTGATGAGCAGAAATTTACAAAAAAAGGCATACATTTATTGTACCTTACAGGAGGGTTTTTGCGCATATTTACGAAAGTATTTATGCATTTACCAATTTCTGTTTGATTTACTGTATTCGTCTTAGTATATCTGGGGTATATTTGAGAGAGGATGCGTATGCATGTTCGTGCCAGTA
>NC_089743.1:64899613-64907113 GCF_040412425.1 Macrobrachium rosenbergii
TATATATATATATATATATATATATATATATATTTTATTTATCGCCGCTAGATCGCTCACTGTAAGAAACTGTAAAGGGGAAAATACCAGTCAGTAGGGAGGTAGGTATACCCATAGACACAGGAGCGACAGGAGAGTTCTAGCCATTAAGAGTTTCACCCTTCTCAGGGATGGGCTTTATGTTCCCCAAGAGAGAACATGTGCTGGGTCGGTAGCTGCTTTTCTGTCTTAATCCTAAGATTCAATTTACCACCAACTGCGTTTTCGACTCTTCTCCTGGCGCACCTCTTTTCCTAATCCATCAGGTACAAGCAGCTGTTGCAGCCTGGAGCGATGCCCACAGCAACTACCAAATCCCTTATAAGACGAGGGCAACCGCCCAAGTCAGCTCTAACGGGCTATTACAGGAGCAAGAGCCCGTGCCAGCACAAGGTTGGCTTAATCTTAAACAACAACAACAAGTCAGTTCAGTTACAAATCTACTTGCTATCACGGCGAACTCGCTGTCCGAGTGACGCCTGAAACCGTGTTTGGGAGGTGGGGGGTTCAAGCTTCTCACTCACACTGGACCCCTTTGTGACCCTGACAGCCGGGCACTGTCCAAGAGTAGCCCTGATCACATTGACATACGGTTGTGTGCAAGCAATACAGGAAGCAATGAAGGTATGTGCCCTCAAGGGAAATTGGTTGGCCAGTGTCTTTTTCTTTAACTCATTTTATTATCTCTATCGCATTTCATTGCTCAAGTAACTTCGTCTCTTCAACTTAGACAGTGTATCTACATCCCAAGTGTAATTCCTTGACAGTGCATAACGTAAACCTCACCCCTTGCTAGGAAGTGAGTAGAGTAAAGGATCTCCCTCCAACTATTGCATTTATTCAACCACTGAGAGAGTGTAATCTTCGTGTTAGTCTTACCTGGAATTGTCCCATTTCCAGGAGTGTTATTAGCGCCGTTGCCAGTCGAGCCGTGATTCTGTGTTTCCTGATTGCCTGAAGAAACCAGCCCCTACTGGGTTGATGAGAATTCTTGCCTAATTTGCAAGTGGCCAGTATTCATAACCGTGACATGTTATCCAATTCACTCAGTCATTGCTGTTGTGTAAATCCCCAGCTAATTAATTTAGTGAAAGTGTTCCGTTTCCTTGGTAACTTCTGCCATGTTGTGATTGTAAATAATAAACTACTATTAAGAAACCCATTTTCACTTGGTGACCTACTTGTTCTTGCATTTCTTCAGTTTATGGGCTTACGTGGGGTTTTGTAAGGCCAAGATTATTAACTATAAAACTAAAAAAACCAAAGTCCCCCTCGTAACCTGAACAATATATATATATATATATATATATATATATATATATATATATATATATATATATATATATATATATATATATATATATATATATATAGTCTTTGGACGCATATCAGATGAGTGATAACGTATGCTTCTAGTACTAAAACAGTTTCTTTTTATTTCAAAAACTTCCCAAAGAAAGGTTCTAAAACAATGAAACTTTAAATCAGAGGCAAAATCAGTTATCAATTATCTCAATTCTTCATTTGTCCCTAATCCTCATGTTAGTGAGTTTCTGAAATGAAGACATCTTTTCCAATTACTCTTAGTCTGTGCCCATAAAGAACGTTTTGTAATTATTTACGAACGCATACAAATACTTCCCAGTTTATAAACGTAAGAGGCGGCTATCTAACTCTCAATATGCAAAGAAATAAACATATCGATTTCCCAACTTATGAACGAAAGAAATGGGTAGTGATAATTAATAGTAAAGAAACGCTCCGCTCTCCTCCTCCTCCTCCGCCTAAAGAAAGGAGCGCGTTTTAAAGAACCTTTTCCATTAGGGTAAGTGCACCGAATCGCAGGAGTTTACAGTACACTTTGTCCTGTCTCTCCATCGACAAAAAGCAGAATATAATCACGCAATCTATTCGGCGTTCTTAGAACTGAGGGGGGTCAGTCTTCGGATTGGATCCTTGGGTCTTGCCTTCATTACCTAAAATCTGAAACACTATTTGAAATCCTCTGCGTTCATACTTACAACTGCTATATAAAAGCGAGTTTCATCAGGAATGTACTTACATACACAGGTTATTTACCGAGGTTGTTCAAATCTTATGCGCTACAGTAAAATGAATATTTCACTTCAAAGTTAATAGTTTCATACATAAAACACTGAAATATTAAAAGAAGACTTAAACACATGATATATGTGTGTGTGTGTGTGTGTGTGTACTGTACATACACACACACGCACACACACATAGATATATATATATGTATATATATATATATATATATATATATATATATATATATATATATATATATATATATATAAAAGCGTGAGTTGTACTAAATTATAAAAGTTACTTCTTCAGCAAATTAGCGGAATAAAATTATAAAGTTTTCCAGCCAGCACGTCGCAACTATGAGGCAAAATAGGAAATGTTCTACATTCCCCCTCCCCCCGAACAAGAATTCATATAGTCTTCATCTATCTATCTACCTGTCTATCAATCTATCTATTTGGTGTGTGTGTGTTTTTATCACCAGCGTCCAGCCAAACCCCAACCCCCCATCCCCCATAATGATAGGAGACTCCCCATTTTCAGAGTTCGGGCGCCAACTTTATGATGCTACTTATAACAATCCGGGCCCAGAATCATAAGTCTGTCAATTACACTTTATGAAGGTTTGGCATCGGCCGTTCATCATTCAAATAGCGTCTCTTTTCATATTTTACCTCCAATAAAGACCTTGAGGCCATGGCTTCCTTTTTCATGCTTTCATATTGGCGCTGTGAAAATTCAGTTCTTATGAATAACCGCTTACTAGAATTGTTTTTTTTTACCTAATTGGCAAGGAAAAAAATTACCGTATTTTAGTTTGTTAAACAGACACAAGATATGATTAAAATTTTATGTAACAAAGAAAAACACATATGTATTATTGCCTAAATTTTTGTGTATGCAGGTAGCAATCTCTCTGAACCATATGAACAAAATTCGGAAGAGTTTAAAGCATCTGACAAAGCACAGTATGAAAGTTTCTACAACTATATAAATGACCTAAGTCCTTGACAAGATATGTATTGGCTCTTGTAACTTTAGCTTTATGTCTTCTATGGAAACCGTTTCAAAGAGCCTTGAATGCATTGGAAGTGACGACTCATAAAAGCACATTACATGACTTGCAGTTCGACCAAGATGTGCCTTTTAACTCGACGCTTTAAACTGAAAGCAAATGGATGTATGTATAAAAATGGATGTATGTATGTGTGTGTACCTGTATGTTCAACATACACTTTGATATGCATTGAGCAATTTCAACCAAACTTGGTATACATATGACTTACCATCTGGGAAAGAACAGTGTGGGGGTAAGACATCACAGGCACCAAAGGGGGAGGGGAGTGGGAAGGTAGTAAAATGTAAAAATTACAGAAAACGACAGATATTAGATTCTAATCCACAGTTTTAGAGGTTGCTGAGATGAATAGTGACACTCCCGATGTCCTTTAAGTCCAAGTTCAGCCCTCATAAGGAGTGGGGTGTGAAGGGGTGACGTAAAGATAACCGAAAAAACAGATATTAGTGCCTAATCCATAGTTTTCGAGGTCGCTGAGATTAATACTGACACTCCTGATGCCCTTCAAATCCAAGTTCAGCTCTCATAGGAAGGGGGTGGTGAGAAGGTGGTGGAAGGTGGTGACAAGTAAAAATAATCGAAACGACAGATATTAGTGTCTAATCCATAGTTTTCGAGGTCCCGGAGAAGAATAGTGACACTCCCGATGCCCTTCCAGTCCAAGTTCAGCCCCCAACAGGGAGGGGGTTGAGAAGGGGTGGGAAGGAGGTAACATGTAAAAATAATTGAAAATGACAGGTATTAGTGTCTAATCCATAGTTTTCGATGTTGCTGAGACGAATAGTGACACTCCCCATGCCATTCCAGTCCAAGTTCAGCCCTGATAGGAAGGGGGGTGGGAAGGGGGTGACATGTAAAAATAACCGAAACAACAGATATTAGTGTCTAATCCATAGTTTTTGAAGTTGCTGAGAAGAATAGCGACACTCCTGATGCCCTTTAAGTCCATGTTCAGTCCCAATAGGAAGTGGGGTGGGAAGAGGTGGGAGGGTGGTGACATCTAAAAATAGCCAAAAACTACAGATATCAGTGCACAATCCATAGTTTTTGAGGTTGCTGGGATGAATAATGAAACTCCCAATGCCTTTAAGTCCAAAGTTCAGCCCCGATAGGAGGCAGGATGAGAAGGGGTGAAAAATAAAATTTAAAAATTACAGATTTTAGAGTCTAATCCATAGTTTTCGAGGTCACTGAGATGAATAGTGACACTCCCGATTTCCGTTAAGTCCAACTTCAGCCCCAATAGAAAAGAGCAGTGAGAAGGGGTGAAAAATAAAATGTCAAAAACGACAGATATTAGTGTCTAAGCAATAGTTTTCAAGGCTGCTGAGATGAATAGTGATGATCCCGATGCCCTTTAAGTCAAAGTTCAGCCCTGATAGAAATGGGGGTGAGAATGGGTGAGATATAAAATGTCAAAAATGCTGGGCAATGTAACAGTAACTGAAGCAACTATCTTAACAGGAAAGGGAGAGAGAGAGAGAGAGAGAGAGAGAGAGAGAGAGAGAGAGAGAGAGAGAGAGAGAGAGAGAGAGAGTTCATCGGCTGTCATTCAGAGTTTTCCTGGGCAGTGCCGGGTTGGTCAGCTAGTACTCTATATTAATTACTGGTTAACTTCCTAAATATATGCAGTCTATCAACTAACTGTACTCCCGCGATAACGCTGCTACATTACTTGATGAATTTTTATATTTCTAAAATTGTACAAAAAGGGCATGAACATAAACATGCATTTATGAACATTCTGATACTTATTTTGTCTGTATTTGTGTCCAACATCACAAGGAAATTCTTCTACAATTTCGTGATTGAAATCAAGCCGTATAATGAAGTGCATCTAAGAATACGTCTTAATTTCTCGACTTCCTTACTTCCGTTTCATCATTAAAAGCATCGAAGAGGACACCCCCGAAACTATTAACTCGCTTAAATGTTGTTTTATTATAGTGTCCTAAATAATATATTAATGTTACGGTACAGCCATTTTATACAATAGCTACAAGGAAATGAAACGACCTTATACAGTAGTCTAGATGAGTTGTTTGAAATCTTACGTTGACTTCATTTTAAATTTAAAACTTTAAAATCCATGGTAATTAACCAGTTCATGGAATTTAACGAGTTCATAGTTTTTGTGTTGACAGCAGTAATGTGTGTGTGTGTGTTTTTTTTAATTAGTGCTGGAATTATTGCGTGCTGTGTTGATTACAAACTGACAACTTTTAGTTTTTTCTTCTAAACGTCCCTATCACCTAGTATTGTATAAACACATCTTCGTTACTGCATCAGTGCTGTATTATTAATAAGATATTGCGGATACATGAATAAGCATCTAAGTATCCAACCTCCAGTTCTGTTGCATAATCATTACTGTACTTGTATTCAGAGCTCATGATGATCCAGAAACAACATCCTTATTTCCATTTCGTAATTCAATACATCGAAGCTATTCAACTCACTTGTATTTTTCCGTTACCTAGGCGAATTCCCAGTTTCTACTAATATATTGCTGTCCTATAACAGTGAAACTATGTTGGGTTTTCTCATTTCTGCTCATTTCTACAGCTTCAGACTTTCAATCATTCGGAGGCTTCCCTTAACTCGTGCAATTCCTGATGTCATGTAGTTTTTCAAAATGTGGAATTTAAAAATACCTTCCATACTGCAGTGAAAATCTGGGAAGGAGTCTCCATTTCTGATTGTTTTAAACTGTCCGTCTAACGAGACTTTACTGTTCTGGTCCGCAACGCCAGAAATCTTTGGAAATCTGCCAATCATTTGACCTTCGGCGATCAAAACCTGAGGAAGCTTTCAGATAAAATAGATAACCATAAAGAATTTTGATAGACTGGATAAACAGACATTTTACACGTAAAAAGTTAGTTCTGTTTGTTAAAAAGTGCTTTTCGATATGCACAGGGAAACGAGACTAAGCAGAACGGGCGGAGTCAACAGATCAATCACTTTGGCTGGAAAGGAAGTCAGTTGAGATGAGGAACCCAAAACGCCTTTTGTAACGCAGATAAAGCGTGAATTTATAGGTCCTAAATTGTTACGACAAACTGCATTACATTTTACATCTAATTCGTTTACGTTAGTTTCATTCTAAAAGGTTTGGCTGATTTGGCACAATGTGTCCTTAAACCAGTGGTTCTTAACCTTTTTCAATGTATGCACCCCTTTCAAATCAGCTGTCAATTCTCGCACCCACTGAATTGCTGAAATAAAAAAAAAAAACAACAACAACAACAACAACAACAACAATAATAATAATAATAATAATAATAATAATAATAATAATAATAATAATAATTATTATTATTATTATTATTTTTATTATTATTATTATTATTATTATTCCTTTGATTTAATTTTTATTTTTTGTAGAAAAAATAACATGCTTATATAAAAATATATTTTACTTTAATTATTCATAGGCATCCTCGCACCCTTTGGAAACCGGCTTCGCACCCCTGGTTAAGAACATAAACCTTTTTTTCCCTTTAAGCCATATATCTTTCAACCTTGAAATCAAGCAAAAGACATTAAAGACTGGGCTATAAGATAAGGTCTCACATGACGGTAGAAAAGACTCTGCTGTAGGTCTATGAATGGAGCAATCCAAGGCAATGCCTGCTGATAAACCCTACAGGAGTACCTTCCATACAAAGCACAGCACTTGGCTGATCTCACGACTGCATTAGCACGGACAAGAACGATCTATGCCCTGGAGGATGGGACCTTGTATCACAATTGGCCGGGTACTAGGAAAATACTGAATTAAGAACGCTGAAAGCGACCCGTTTACAATTGTACAGCTTATTTTTCTATTTTTAGAGCAGGCAACAGAGTAAAATGCACAGCAACCTCGTAAATACCGCTGTTTTTACGTTGCTTTAATAATTTTTATTTAAAGATAAGATACATTTTCACACACAGACAAATAAGTATCGACTGTTTTCATTATGAAATCTCGATGGTCTTAATTAATAAACATAATTATATCACAGAACTCTGTGAACGACGAAAGAACTGAATACCATTATCAACTCCTAAAATCACCGAAATGAAAGAATTACTTTGAAACACTCGTAAAACCCACACTTCAATGCCGATCCTTAGAAATAATATTGCTTCAAAGCATTAAGATAGTGAAACATTTCACATGGCCATAATTAATTTTCAGTGAAAGATCATATCTCCCCTCCTTCACTTTCTGAACACAAATACACGACACTGGTGCCGCGTCGGTAAACAAGAGATCGAAACGTTATCCAGGGTACTGAGTCAAACCCCTTCACTGATTCACGAAGATTCGTAATGAAGCGCTG
>NC_089743.1:64912113-64942113 GCF_040412425.1 Macrobrachium rosenbergii
TTACCTAAATCAATAACACTGTGTCATAATGATATGAAATATATGTTAAAAAAGGGTCGACTACATTTATTAAGCTAAAACGTATACTGCCCTAAAATGGAAAACCGCAGTGTCTGCAAAATTTTCGAAAATGAAATATGACACCTACTGGGCTCGTCAAACACTAACACACAAGTTACTGCAGTTTCAGAATGATTCTTCAATGCTTTATTTAGGGGGTCCCATTTGCAGTATCTGCAAACTCAGTAGTAAGGCAAGGGAAAACTGCATTATCTACCATTTTTCTCAGTTTTGTATTTTTGCAGATACTGGTCTTCAATTTTAGGGTAGTATAGTTTTCCTAGCCATTAATACTAACTGAAGATTTTCAGTATCAATGATTACTAATTCAGCTAAACTACAGGAACAGATTATTTTTGTTTGACCTAAGAACTCTGTTATAACATACTGTCTTGAAATGACTGGACTAGTAAGACAATCAGCTAAAGCTTCTATATATTATCGCAAAATATGAAACACATTCCTTGATAAACAACAGTGTATCTGTAAGCTGACGTGTCGTAATGCCATGTCATCTCCATATGGCAAACACATGGTATTATGCCACCTTGTCACAATAAGCCGTCATGTTACAGTGACTGTGGCGACAAAATAAACTGCCAAACCCAAATAATTACTTTGCTATATTTCATATAGTTCCAATAAATATCGTGCCCAATAAACTAAAGTTTTCGAAGTTACCAACGATGTTCTAATAACCTGCCGTATCCTAATCAACCAAAATGTAGCAGTAAAATAATATATACTAACGTTTAATGACACAATAAACTGTTCTCCTAAATGAACTAGCAAGGCCCAAAATAAACTAATGTCTAATTAAACTACCAAGCCTGAACAAACTATTGCAAGTCCCCATAAATGAGCTTTTCGAATAAGTGAATAGTTTTTTTTACGCACTCAGAAACAAGTTACACCACTGTTGAGTTCAGTACACGGATTCATTAACAATTTTCTCGTTAATATAAATGGATAAAATATAGTATAGTTTGGAGGTCACTGTTTTGTTGCTTCATCTGCTTTTTTACTGAACGTCACTCGTCATAAGGAATCAACTTTGATACAAAAAGACAGCAATAATTGTAATCCGGAATAACAGTTATAATCATACGACTTTTATAAGCATCCATTAGGTCACTGGTTTTAAATGCGCACACATGCTTAAAGTGGACAAATAAAAATCTATGTTCGCACATACTTTATAATCATGATGAAAAGACCTCCTCCAGGGATTTGAATTCTAGGATTTATTTTATGAAAAAGGACTCCTCATAAATCCTCTGGCTTACAAAGGTCAGACATCCGAATTATGTAAATGATCTCTAATATAGCTCCTTAATTCAGAAGATAAGGAATATAAAATAGAACAGATATCTGAACATTTTTTTGGAACTAGTTTTGATCTTTTACTTTCGAGTAAAATGCTTCTTGAAAGGTAATTTGGTTTTACTGAGCCGAAAGGTTAGCAAAGAAAAGTTTTTTTTATAAATAACATCACGAAAATTACAATGCAATTAAAGAGAAAGTCCGGTCACAAAGTTAATATAAACAAATGAGGGCTCTCTTTCTTGGCGTCAAAGTTTTGTCGAAAAGATAAAAATGGTCAGAAACTTGGCGCTTCTTTTAGCTTTGGGATCATAAAATTTACCAACATAATCATCTTGTGTCGTTAAGAGAAGATTATACATATACTGTCACATATATTTTTGCAGGGATACACAAAATTTATCTGTACACACAATATACTGCATTATATATATATATATATATATATATATATATATATATATATATATATATATATATATATATATATATATGTGTGTGTGTGTGTGTGTGTGTGTGTATACATACATACATACATACATACATACATACATACATACACACACACACACACACACACACACACATATATATATATATATATATATATATATATATATATATATATATATATATATATATATATATATATATATATATATATATGGAAATGAACAAATGGAAAAGTGTTTTACAGAAATAAATTTCTGACTCACGGGACCGAACCCTGGTCTTTCGAGTGAGAGTCCAGGGCATTAGCATTTCGGACGCAAAGGTCATATAAGTAGTCAGAACCTAACTACTACGTACCTGAGGTTTTCCCGGGCGGGCGACTAAGCCTAACAAACCAGCGAATTTTACCCATATATATATATATATATATATATATATATATATATATATATATATATATATATATATATATATATATATATATATATGTGTGTGTGTGTGTGTGTGTGTGTGTGCTGGCGTGCATGCGTGCGGGCGTATGTGTGGTTGTGTGTGTACATACTTAAGAAAAAACGCGTATCCATGTTCACTTGTCCCTTAAAAACTAACGATGGAATTTATCATATGATAAACAAGGAAAATAACTCGTGTTCCATCTGTAGGTAAAAATATACGCCGAAGTGTACTTACATACTATATATATATATATATATATATATATATATATATATATATATATATATATATATATATATATATATATATATATATATATATATATATATATATATATATATATATATATATATATATATATATATATATCTGCCACATAATACATGCGTTCATTTTGTAAGAACATATGAACGTTCACATTGACGAACAGATATACCAAAGAAGACTCGAGCTTATGTCTAAGGGCTGAAGATTTCGTAACTAACAAGAAATTCCATGCAAGATGAACTAAAACCATTAATCACCGAAATCCACTTAATTATGAAATGAAGAAATGAAGTGAAAAAATGGGAAAGTCTCTGGCATAACCTCATCCGTGAACATTTTCCAAATCTGCTTCAATTAATCCCTAAAATGGAAAGTTTCAACACCAAAGGATTTGCAACGGAACGCATTAGTCAAGAGAGATGGATGGAAAGATAGGTATAGGTATAGCGAGAGAGAGAGAGAGAGAGAGAGAGAGAGAGAGAGAGAGAGAGAGAGAGAGAGCGTAAACCCTGGCAGATTAGATTAGAACATGTGAGCATTTGCAGCGTCCAGGATTGTCCGATACGTGAATTCTCTCTCTCTCTCTCAATCCGTCTGTCCTATGCTCCCCTCTCTCTCTCTCAATCCATCTGTCCTGTGCTCTCTCTCTCTCTCTCTCTCTCTCAATCCATCTGTCATATGGTCCCGGGAGGCCTGGAACGATGGTCGTGAGAGCGCTGGTCTCAGATTTACAATGGGTAAGGAAGGGGGTCACTTGTTTGGAGATTCAGTCCGGGAGCCTCTCACTCTTCGAAAAGGACCGCATGGTAACACCGGCAGCATGTAAATGAGGTTCCTCAAACAGTTGCTGGAGGAAGGTGCCTTCAGGAGCCAAGTCCAGCCGAGGATAAGTGCTCTGCCATCGCCGGTACGACTGCATATGATACACGTCATGATTCGCGTGTCTTCTTTATTTTTTAAGATAATGTCTTTGGTGTTATTGTACCGGCGTATGTCTGCCTGTGAACGGTTCTTACCAACCTTAGCTAAGTGATCTCATCTTTCTGTATTTCTTTTTATCTTCTGTTGCTTCTTTGAAATAAACACCAGGTTCTTTCGAAGCTTTAATTTCAAGTCAATGGCCTCTGTGAGCTTGTTCCATATGAATAGGGTTTCTTCTTCTTCTTCTTGTTCTTAATAATAATAATAATAATAATAATAATAATAATAATAATAATAATAATAACTAAATGATCTCTTCTTTCTGTATTTCTTATTATTACCTACTGCTGCCTCTTTCTAATAAACACCGTATTCTTTGGGAGCTTGAATTTCAAGTCAGTGAGCTTGTTCCATATGAATAGGGTTTATCTTCTGAATAATAATAATAATAGATAATGATAACTGACAATTTCTTTTTTAGTCAATCTTTTACGTATTCGTTTATGTACTTTTTTTTTTGGCGAAGACCAATAGTTTAATGTCCTCACTGATTATTATATTCAAGGATATCGTAATGCATTTCAGATATTCTGAGACATTTCCGAATCAAGAGCTGCCTTCAAGTGTCTATGGCTGTTTACGTCAGAGTATTCCTAAGAGTTCCGCCTGTTGTATAGTGCTAATTCTGTTAATTCTGACAGTAAATCCTAATGACAAGAAATGTGTTCTGCCCCAAAATGGAAGACTGCAGTATCTGAAAAAATAAAAAGCTGACAAATATGGTAGATAGGGCAGTTTTCCCTTGTCTTACTACTGATTTTGCAGATACTGCAAATGGGACCCCCTAAATAGTCGTGGAAAGCATTGAAGAATCATTCTGAAACTGCAGTACCTTGTGTATTAGTGTTTCACGAGCCCAGTAGGTGGCATAACTCACTCTCGAAAATTTTGCAGACACTGCAATTTTCGATTTAGGGCAGTGTTAACGTGGAGGAAAGTTCGTGATTCCGTGCTTGATAGTATAGCAGCTTCTAGGGGCTTACAGAACAATATTTGTAAGTAATCCTAGGTGTAACTACGGCACAATTTTATCGAGATTATTTTTTTACCGAAAGAGGTTGATTTACTTTATATATAGCTGAAGATGAGAAGGTCAGTGAGCAGTAAACATGTCTGTGATAGTTAAATTTAAGTAAATAATACATCTACAATGAAAGTTGCATAAGCAGAGAGAGAGAGAGAGAGAGAGAGAGAGAGACTCTGAAACATATGAATGTATAGCCACCACGAAATTGGTAATAATTTATATATATATATATATATATGTATATATATATATATATATATATATATATATATATATATATATATATATATATATATATATATATATATATATATATATATATATATATATATATATATATATATATGTGTGTGTGTGTGTGTGTGTGCGTGTGTGTGTAAACTGTACAGAAAGACCCACTTCCCAAAGCTCCACGCAGGAGTACGTGCCTACCAGATTCTCTTCAGAACGGAAGAAGCAAGCCGGGACTTTCATAAACCGAACGAAAGGTTTCAAAAGGACACACTATTGTACATTACAAATAACTGGGACAAATGCCCAGAACAATACGGGATTAAGACCTCGTAGGCGAGAAGAATAAGTGGTCTATTGTAACAGGCTTACATTGGAAGGAGAGGCCACATTTGATCTTGTCATGAAGGGCATTCAGACCTTATTCCGATCGTAAGTACACTTGAAAGACAAAAGGTTGTGGGAACACGAGTGATACACACTTGTGTCTGTCTCTCTCTTACATTGTGGTTCACTCTTAGACTTTTTCAGATCTACTTCCTCGTATTTCTTTTTTATGGTGAGGGAGATTCACTCTTTTGGCGTAAGCTTATTTTCGTGGAAGGACTCGATATCTTGACCATTCCTTAAAAATTATTATAATCAATCTTACGAATATTTTTTTTGTATGCCATATTTCAACCAACATCCTCATGTATACAATGAATCATGTAGTTACGTACATCACTAGTAAACATACCTTGGTTCTGCTTTTAAATAAAACACAATTTTATACATATATACATGTATATACATTTATAAATATATATATGTATACATCTATATGTTTATATATATATATATATATATATATATATATATATATATATATATATAAATAATGTAAATTCTTTTCTTTAATAGCGGTTAGCTCAGATACAAAGAAAGCGAAACTCGATGACAAATCCACCTTTTCTGCTAAATTAATCATGGACCGACTGTGTACAGAACTTCCACTGCATTGAACGTTTTATGAACTTGCACCTGCCAATGTGATGTTAGCCTATGACAATACATACACACATACTGTACATACTTACATAACATAGATATATATATGTGTGTGTGTATGTTATGTAAGTATGTATGTATGTATGTACGTATGTGTGTTCATCTGTGCAAGGCTTGATGAACTCAAGAAACAGATATGGATAAAACCAAAGGCTGGATCTTGTCACCTTACAAGCAATTTTCCCTTCGTTTGTTGTATGGATGATTGTAATATATAGGGATTACGGGATCAAGAAGAGAATTCCAAATCTTGGCAGTAGTTCACTTTCCAAGGATAACTGATAGGGGAGATCGTGACCAAGGCTGAACGTTTTGCAAAGAAGAAATAAGGAAGATGGTGGTTAGATGGTCGGTACGAGGGGGTCTGAAAAGGCGAATGACTTGCTCCTTGACCTCAACGGATCAGTGGCCAAAATAGTATCCGCAGACAGAAGCAGATAAGACACAGTGTGGCGGAAACAAAAGACAGGAGACAATGGCGAGGTCATCAATCAGAGGGATCACCCAAAAATCGGTCTTGCCAAGAAGTGAATAAAACAACAATGCCCTAAATATACAAAAAAACATTCCAGACAGAACGACGAGGCTTTCATAAAGTTCTTATCACTGGGATTAAGAAAAAACTTGGAAAACCTAGGATAGTACCCCAATCGTTACACTTTTCTTATGAATAGATTTAGCAGATTTAACCATGTGGTCACTGAGATAAGCCTGGGGCACCCTACACACCCAAAAATCTTTAAAAAAGTGATCAGCTCATTCACATTTTCATTAGATAAACTCAAAGAATTTGGCAGGAGAGGAGGCATAGAAATAAATAGAAATGGTGAATTAGAAGCACTGACTTAACTAGGGTACGGGTCACCATTTAGATACTCTCTCAAAAGCATATCTATTCTGCTAAGAAATAAGAATGATAGATTGCTTTCTCTTAACAAAAACGATTTCTGTCTGATAGCTATTCAGAGAGAGAGAGAGAGAGAGAGAGAGAGAGAGAGAGAGAGAGAGAGAGAGAGAGAGAGAGAGAGAGAGAGAGAATTACTAATATTCATACGAGTAGCTTTTGAGGTAAGGCAGCTCCTCTGCATGCAATTATTAAGAGAAAAGAGAGAGAGAGAGAGAGAGAGAGAGAGAGAGAGAGAGAGAGAGAGAGAGAGAGAGAGAGAGAGAGAGAATGCCATTATTGCATCATCATTATAAAAACAAGACACTAACAAAAGCAACAACACTAATTCCTCTTTACGAATGTATGACACTACTGGTTGAGAAGCGAGACAAAAAAAAACCTACATTATAAATTTTTTTTTTTTTATGCGTGAGGCCTCATCTCAAGTTTTTCCTTTCTATTTATCTCCGTTTTTAGTGACCTAATCTTTTTTTTCTTTTTATTTGGGGCTACTTCTCGGGTTTACCCTATTATCTAAATCTGTATCCTCTTGCTTGCATTCACGAAATGTAGCTCTTTTAGTTTTCAGTAAGGTTCCAATGACTATTCTACCCACTAAAGCAGGAGTCCTTTCATTTTGACATGATTCAATTACTTTCCCTTTTTTTCCGCTCGATCTCGATTACTTTTCCCTAATTGGAGAGTCATTGCTTTTTCCCCTCCCGTTAGCGAGCTCTTTTCCATTTATTTTACTTGACTCTCTCTTCCTTTTCATGTTCTTCTCTTATCCATGGAGCTTTTTTACTTAACTTTTCCTTTCTCTTTGTCCTTTAACTGTTTTATCTCTTGTCGAATTTCAGTTACATTCTTTTTTTTTTTTATTGTATTTTCGTTACTTTTTCCCGTGGCATTCTCTTACACGAATTACCCAAACCCCGTTTTCTTTTTAATTCCGTTTTCATTAACTTATCTTCACATTTACTCCTCCTTTCTCTTTGTTCTTTAACTGTTTTATCTGTTGTCGAATTTCAATTACTTTTTTTGAAAAATTTATTTGAGTTGCTTTTTTCCCCGTGGCATTCTCGTAAACGAATTACCCAACCCTCGTTTTCTTTTTATTCCGTTTCCTTTACTATTGTTCACATGAACTTCAACTTTCTCTTTGCACTTTTACTGTTTTATCTATTGTCAAATTTCCCTTACATTCTTTTTTTAAATATATTTTTGCTACCTTTTTTCCAGGCATTCTCGTACACGAAATAACCCACCCCGTTTTCTTTATTAATCCCGTTTTCATTACTTTCTTCACATTCTTTTAGGGGTGACTACCTCCCACTATCATCATCTCCCCGCTACCGATTTCCTTCCCAGTTACATCTATCAAGTTTACAGCTTGTCGGGCTCGTAACCTCGTTACCCTATAACTCTTTTATGGGCGCCAACTAAAGCCTTCGGCTCTCAGGAGGTAGTTTCCGTCTCTCCTCCAGCCTTCGTTTCCTGGTGTGTCTCGAGTTTTGTTTTCTTATTTCAGTCCTCCTCGTTCTTGAGGGGTTTCGACCTTGCTATTACTTCATTTTCATCTTTTTTTTACTTATATTACGGTAGAATTAGTAAAGCCGCAAAGAAAATGGGTTTAATAATTAATAGTATTCGTGACTTAATGAACGGAGTTCTTTAGACAAATTCGTGGCTATAATATCACTAATCTGCTTTCTTCAGTGATTTAGGATTGATTAAAAACCGCACGAATAGAGTTCATAAAAATAAATGGATTATTTGAACTTCTGATTTTATAAACAACTAATGTCCAATATAGAATACACCCTTGCATACATCAGCATATGACATCTGTATACAGAACAATCATTTTACACAATTTTATACTTTCATGAAAATCTCCAGTGTCCCAAATTTTCAAATTTCCTTTCATTTCCGTAAATCCTTCCTCCAAGTCATCGAGCACCCAAGTTATTTCCTCTCCTTTTGATCCTTCATTTATTCCCGCCTTCATTTCCGTAATGTAGGCTAATCAGTCTCCCTTCTGTTCCCTTATTCGTCTTGACAGTTTTATCCTCTGCTAAGACGAGAATCAATGGAAACCGAGCTATCCATTTAATTTCCGATGAAATAACTTGGTATCTGCGTCCTGAAGGTTGAACGAGCCACACTTCGTAATCTTCGTACTAGAAAGGTCAAAGACTTAACTACCTTTTTAGTTTTCTGTAAAAGAAAACTATTTTATTTTATTTCAGGTTAAAGTTAGTCATGATCGTGCGTCTGGCACAGTTACAGGTGCCAACAACACAGGCCGCCACCGGGACGTGGCTGAGAGTTTCATGGACCGCGGCCGAGAGCTTCATACAGCATTATACGCTGTACAATACTTCGGCGCATTTTTTACTTGTTGTTTCTCGTGATCAGTTAATAATTTCGCAAATCCTTCCTATCATCCTATTCAGCTTGCCTAACGTCAGCATGGAAAACTGATTATTCTCTTCCTTTCCTGTTAAACACTCATACAAGCACGACTTCACATTAACACGATGATCTTTGCCCACGATGAAAGATATTTCCTGGATTTCTTGAATTAAATCTCATCCTGGCTAGAAATGCAAAATTCGACTGTTCAGATGACCAAAGGCTTCTGACTTCACACGCATCATCGAACGCTCCTATGCAGCACACCCAGAGGGAAGAAAATAAAAAGGAGGAAGGAAGGAAGGAAGGAAGGAGAGACGGAAGAATGACGCTTGATAATGAAAGAAGCGCCAGATCCGTCCCTGAAATGAAAGAATTATAGAAATTTCGCAGACCTCATTCTTCATCTTTAGATAACTATGTAGAGTCATTTCTAGTTTTTAACACTACTTGTTATACTGACCGGAGATTTATCAATATATGTGTATATACTGTACATACATATACACATTTATATGTATATACTGTATATATACATAGATATATTCACATATACATATTTATATGTATATACTATATATATATATAGATATATTCATATGTATATATATAAATATATATGTATATATATATTAAGTCTTTTGACGAACTATGTGCTGGCCTATGAAAGGCATATCCGGTGCAGGTGGCATTTGTGTTGACGTTGGAGGTCTCCACAGTTAGATACAGCGAGTATCTGACGCGTTCATTTGTGCCTTCTGATCATGTGACAGATTGATGGAAGCTTTTGTGATCTTTCGAACACTGAACCGGTGTCGTCACGCTTCCGGGGAGGGATTGTTAAGTGTGTGCGTGCATGTGTGCACTCTCTAATGGTATATTATTATGAGAGGAACATAGAATGGCTATGGATTTGGATTTGCGGCTGGGTTTGATTCGCTCATTGAGCAGTGTTAGTGAATAAAAACAGCCACTGTGAGAAGCGTTTCTTTGAGGCCCTAGGAAGCAATTCTGGGTTCGTCCTGTGAGGACAAATGTTTTGGAAGTGGTGTTCTTTAAACATACTCTGTGACATTTATTTTGGTCCAGAATAATTATGACCTTTTTATTTTGTTTGGTGACCAGCGTGTTAGTCACTGGTATTGGTAGGTCTAGAATCATTAATGCGATTGATTGTGAATCTGAATTTCCTCTAGTTATGATTTCCACTTTTAGGGGGTGTGAGTCACTCCATTTCATGGCCGTAGCTTTGGCTGAAACACTTTCGTTAAATTTGTAAATAAAGTCTTGTTTTGTATCTCGGTGTTTAATTCCAGTAGGCCTTGGTCTGAGGTTAGATACAGGGAGAGGAGTCAATTAGAGAGTGCCGGCCATTTGCTAAAAGAGGATCTTAGGGATGTAAGATGATATGATGCTGTTCTTAAAACAGATGCCCTAAGAGATTTTGACCCTAATTGACCTTGTGTATGGTCATAACAGTGTGGTGGCAGTGATGGGATGCTGAGCATGTGTCGGTGTTATAACGGTGTTTTGTCGGATGATGTGGTTCTTGGTCCTGTTATGGTTGCTATGGTGAAAGTTGGAGTGAAAGGAGTGCATAAATCCAGACAGGTGTGTGTGTGTGGATGAGTGTAGCGAAAAGCTTAAGGGGATTAGTGTGTACGGGTTCTATAAACAAGGTATCGAGTTCAGGGGACACTTGGGTGGAACTGCTAAACTGTAATGATTCAGTTCGCAATTATCAGAAGGGTACTTATGCAATCGACTTTGTTGACTGGGTCGATGAAGATAATTCAGTTGCTATTGCTGGGGATTTTTGTAGTTTTTCAGAAGCAGATTTACAGGCTACAGGCAGGTTTTTAGGGATCATTTAGCCAACGCTGATTATAAAGAATATGCCGGGGGTGTGGAAGATGTTCTGGCCGAGTTTGCGGACACAGTCGCACTTAAAGGGGATAAGTTAGGGTTAACAAATGTGTTAGAACACAAGGCTCATTTGAAGGACAAGACTAAGCCTATTTTTGTTCCTTCATATAGGATTCCTTTTAAGATTAGAGAACAGGTAGAGCAAGAGGTTAATAAGTGGGAGGAGGAAGACACTGTTAGGGACCAGTTCCTCGCCTTTTAATATATATATATATATATATATATATATATATATATATATATATATATATATATATATATATATACACATATACAAACATACATACATACATATATATATATATATATATATATATATATATATATATATATATATATATATATATATATATATATATATATATATATATATATATATATATATATACACACACATACAAGCCATGAGCACAAGTTCGACTTCTAAATAACGAAGAGCTCTAAAGTGAGCAAATTAATTGTAGCAGGTGCTTCTCAAAAACTATTTCCTCTTCTCCCAAAATCTATTTTTCTCTAACTCCATCTTCCCACCTTCCCCCAAAATTTTCCAGGCTCTTGTGTACATTCGACTGCACATACCAATTAATTAATCGGATCGTAATATCACCTTTAACTGTCAACTCCGAATTATTTTTTTTTATATCTCATTAACTTTAACAAGCCATTCATGTGAAAGGCGATGTTGCAATCACGAAAGTGAATAATACAGGGGACAAAACATTTCAAAATCTTTCCTTCATTTTTATTTAATTAAAGGAAGAGACTTGTTCATTTTTCCTTGCCCAAAATTCATTGACATCAACGATACGAAGTCATAGGAACTCAACAATGAACTGACAGATTTCTAAGGAGACTTGATAGCCACTCACAGTTTTTCACACACCCACGCACACACACACACATACACAAAGAGAGAGAGAGAGAGAGAGAGAGAGAGAGAGAGAGAGAGAGAGAGAGAGAGAGAGAGAGAGAGTTTACCCCTTCCTATCCTTTTCCCTACGGATCATGACGTAATACAAGAAAAAATTGGATAGTGTCCAAAACGTTTGACTCAGTCGCCAACCAACATAACTGGTAGCAAACAAGTTGTGTGTGTGTGTGTGTGTGTGTGTGTGTGTGTGTGTGTGTGTGTGTGTGTGTGTGTGTGAGAGAGAGAGAGAGAGAGAGAGAGAGAGAGAGAGAGAGAGAGAGAGAGATTGATGGCCACATAATCGTCATATTAATTTTAATAAGCATTACGACACATTAAGATTACCCTAAAAAAACACACCGTCCCATCCAGCAACTATCATTTAAACTAATGATGAAGATAGTATTATTAACTTAAAAAAATACTGGATATAAAAATATTCATTTCAAACTAATGATGATAATATCATTTACTTGTTATGAATGAAATAAAGGATATATTTCTAGAAAATGCAAAACTTAGAAATATTCTTTAAATCAAACTTTTATGTAAGGTATAACATTTATCACCATCAGAGAGAGAGAGAGAGAGAGAGAGAGAGAGAGAGAGAGAGAGAGAGAGAGAGAGAGAGAGAGAGAGAGAGAGAGGATTTTCGAAGCTTCGAAGAAGCATGGTTATTATATACGCAAGGAGCCAAATTAGTACTCAGAACGAGGGATATTCTGATCTGGAAAGAGTGATGGTACGTAGAAACGCACACACACAAACACACACGTATATATAATGAATATATAAATATATAAAATATAAATATACATATATATACATATAAATGTATACATATATATACACATACATATATATATATATAAATATATACAAATATATACACATACATATACATATATACAAATATATACACATACATATACACACACATACATATACATACAGATATATATGTGTATATATATACATACATAGAGAGAGAGAGAGAGAGAGAGAGAGAGAGAGAGAGAGAGAGAGAGAGAGAGAGAGAGAGAGAGAGAGAGAGTTCAAACACAAAATTTAGTACCAAAAAAGTAAAGAATAACCTATTAACAAGCAGCATCCTCACGCTTCCAATTCAGACCATAATTTCCTTACTGATCAAATATAAAAAAAAATAGTAAAAAAAACAATTACAGGAAAATGAAAAGTCATCTGCACAAGAACTCCGATCCCTTTCCACGACCGCGGCTTGCTTAAGAGTCGCCTCAGGAAAGGTAGCTCCTTTTAAAGCCCAGAAATTATTAATGGATGTGGTCATATTGCGATCATAAACATGGAGGAGGAGGAGGAGGAGGAAGGAGGAGGAGGAGGAGGAGGAGGAGGAGGAGGAGGAGGAGGAGGAGGAGGAGGAGGAGAAGGAGGAAGAGGAGCAGGTGCTCCTCGGGCTCGCTCTGGCCGAGTTGTGGGATGCTTGCAGTATTTTGCTCTCGACTCCAATATCCTGAGGGTTTATTACGTTTAAGAAAGCTGCACGATACGAGGCGTGCCTTCGCATGCATGCTTGTTGTAATACCCTGTATGCATGGATATGTCAGCTTTTCTCAGATACAAACTCCAAGACACATACACACACGCGTGTATATATATATATATATATATATATATATATATATATATATATATATATATATATATATATATATATATATATATATATATATATATATATATATATATTATATACACATACATTGTACAATTGTATATATATATATATATATATATATATATATATATATATATATATATATATATATATATATATATACTTTTCTGTACAGTCGCTACAAAGCATAATCAAGGCCACCAAAAATAGATCTATCACTCGGTGTTCTCGGTATAATGCTGTATGAGCCGCCGCCCCATGAAACTTTAACCACGGCCCGGTGTTGGCCTATCCTATATCGTTGCCAGAAGCACGATTATGGCTAACTTTAACCTTAAATGAAATAAAAACTACTGAGTCTAGAGGGCTGCAATTTAGGATGTTTGATGACTGGAGGATGGATGATCAACATACCAATTTGCAGCCTTCTAGCCTCAGTAGTTTTTAAGATCTGAGGGCGGACAGAAAAATGCGGACAGGAAAAAGTGCGGACAGAATAAAGTGCAGACGGACAGACAAAGCCGGCACAATATTTTCTTTTACAGAAAACTACAAATGAAGAGAATCTAGTTAACCATACTAAATTATATCAAGACCATGGCTGTAAAATTATTTTTTCAGCACATGAAAACGTAATGAGATACTAGTGAAAAATGAAAAACCAAAATCTTCCCTGGAGTTATTAATTTAAAATTCATTAAAGGTACAGATCCGTATAACAATTAAGTTAGTGCCTTCAACATTAATGAAGAGATTAACTTGAAAAGCAACAAACAGAATAATTTTTAATACACGAGGTACTCCATACATAAATCATTCAGAGAAATTTATAATGAAAATAAATTAATGTACTTAATTCAGGAATCTGCAGTCATTCACAATATTTACAGCTACTCAAGGGTAAAAAGTACTCGTGTATACAGCACGGTTACTCAAGAACTGAACAACAAAGAAAGAAATAGCTATAAGAACTGTTTGGAGTAATTCATAGAGATTATATTTACTCATAAAAATTTTCACAGCCGTTAAAAGAATTAAAAGGGTATATATAGCGCTGACGATTGAATCATGCTTATGATTAAGTAATGGAAATCAAATAAAATGCCAGCATACCTTCTAAATTGCAGTTATGATATTTCTTTAAAATACTCAATGGATTATTGAAGACCATTAACGAATTTCGATATCATCAAAGCCATTAATTGCATTATGCGTTAACACTGAAACATTAGCAACGGTTGGTTAAAAGTTTAACGGGAATTTTTAAAGAGATCCAAAGCGATTTAATTGATAAAATACACGACATTTCATAACACCATGAAGCAAAAGGATTAGGGAAACGAGAGATTCCCAGATTTAATCCCCACCCTTTTTTATAAGAAATCATTCAGAAAAGATAACACTCATTTAGAAATATGTTTCATTCTAGATAAACCCCACACTCTTTCAAATCACAGTAAAATAATTTTGACATTTTTAACTATTTCTTGGAGAATTTTAAACCCGTCATGGGTACTAAGGTACTGACTGGAATACAAGAATACTTTGACACTAAATCCCTTTACTATAAATCAAAAGATCAGGCTGTCTGGAATAGTTTACCCAAATACCATCCTGAAACTTGAACCCTTTTTGTTAACTTTGCATGTAATCAAACGACCAGTCTGCTTGAGACAGTTGATCGAATAGTATTCCTTACTCGTGCAGAGAAAATTCATTAATGTCACGTAATATTTTAGTGATTCTCCTTGCATACTAATACATTTTTATCTATGTATTAAATTCTTTTTTTCTTTTTAATAAGCGAGATCTCTTCTTTCATTATTTCCCTTTACCTCTTACTTCTTCCTGAGAACACCATATTCTTTGGAAGCTTGAATTTCAAGTCAATGGCCCCTGTGGGCTTGTTCACTGTGAATAGGGTTCATCTTCTGAATAATAATAATAATAATAATAATAATAATAATAATAATAATAATAATAATAATAATAATAATAATATTTTACTCAACAAAAGCAATAACACCTGGCACTGGATTCATGATTTTTGCAGAATGGGGCAATGATCGCCAGCGTGAACGAACTGGGAAGTGATGCACTGAGGCTACAATGCTCTATCCCTTTAAAACTTGCGTACCAGTAGGCCTAAAAACGATCCTATCCTCCAGCTTTACGTAACAGCACTGAGGAGATACCAGTAGGTCCTTCGCTGAAAACTTGCTTTTCGTGAGCAATGAGCTGAATGAGGTTTCCAGGGTTACATTCGAATACAGAGTAGTTTAATTTCCTTTACTAAAATGCCTGATAACTTAATTCTGTTTTTAAGAATAAATTAATCTCTTTTTAAAATTTTAATATAATTAAACGTATCTAGTATACATATATATATGTATATATATAAATTACATAAATTTATATATATATACATATATACATATAAATTTATATGATAATACATATATATATATATATATATATAATACATATATGTATTATAATATATATTTAGAAAAGTAAATACATATCATATATATATGTATATATATATTATATATATATATATATATATATATATATATATATATATATATATATATATATATATATATATATATATATATATATATATAGTGCTTAGTGTCGTGGAATGCCATTCACATGTAGTGGGTTCATGTCTCCCCAGGCCAATGAAAATCACTGGCTCTGTATCACGATCAGTTACCGCTGCAGGGTGGGGTCTGTGGTGGGAGGGTGCAACCAACATTTTTTGGAAGCTTGAATTTCAAGTCAATGGCCCCTGTGGGCTTGTTCCATGTGAATATGTTCCATCTACTGAAATAATAATAATAATGATAATCTTACACGGACAAGAGTGACTTCTGCTGAACTCCAGGATAAAGACACGCATCCTACATTTCTTCTAGATTTCCTCGATTTTCCTCTGTCTTTCACCATGAAATTTTAGTATCTTAACTACTGGCACTTCTTATGACAACACTATCCATGTAATACTGCTAACTACTACATCAGTTGATCATAAACCAAGTTGAAATGCCCCTACAACAGTGTAGAGATATAACGATGTGGTAAAAGTTATGCATAGGTGAAAAGGTGAATAAGAGTGTTCTGAAGTGGTTTGGTCATGTGGAGAAAAAAGGAGAGAACAGGCTGGTAAAAATCTCGTGGATGGAAGGAACTGAGGGAGACCTAAAATTCGCTAGTTAAATTCAACAACTGAGGTGATGGAAAGAGGAGTGAGTGGCGCAATGTGTTTATGGGTGGGATGGATTAGTGAGGGTGGGGTGGGGGATAGCAATATAATGCTGATGACCATGAAGTGGCTGATGCTGAGGAAATTTTTCACAGGAGAGTTTCATCCATTATTTTGCAATTAAAAGATGAACTTAAGTCAAGTACGTCTCTGGGACCGCCACTATTAAACTTAAAAAATAGCATTTGGTGTATGTATGTACGTATGTATGTGTATACTGTATATATATAGATGCATGTGTGAAAAAGAGAGAAACAGAGGTACATAAACACACACATGAGAGGTGAGCGAGCGATGGTACCTGGATGAAAAATCGGTTCTCACAGAACCAGGTGAAGCTGAGGGAGGGAATGGGAGATAGCCTGGCTGAGGAGGCTTCCTGACACAACATCCTACATTCTTCACCTGCCGACAACAGCTGATGCTGCGGAATGGGAGATGGGAATGACGATGACGCCCACGGCGGATGGCTAAAAGACTGGGAAAGGTGGGTGGGATGGGCGTGAAAAGGAAAGGTAACTCAAATACTCAACGTGAATTGCTAACCTGAATGGTGCCTAGTGCGTAACGTCAAAAGATTTATTTTTAACTTTTCCTTTTTATGGTTGCCTGTTCAATAAATGACATACTCTTTCTTCACACAGGGGTGGTCTCAGTTGCTGTGTATGGCTATTCTCTGTTATTGCAATTATCGAGTATTATCAGTAGAATCTGTTGTTATTATTATTATTATTATTATTATTATTATTATTATTATTATTATTATTATTATTATTACTGAGTTTGCTTTTTCACATTTCGTATTTAGCATTCTACTGTATATCTGAATTCTGTAACTATCTAAGGTCCCTAGCTGAAAATTAATTGTACGCTACTGTTTTAATCATTGTTATAATTATTCTAACTTTTACTAATACCTAAATATTATTAATGTCATTACTGTTATTATGGATACTATTATTACTACTAATTCAGCGACTGTTTGGGTATAGCCGATTAATGTTTTTATCCTTGTATCTTGTGTATCTCAATTGTGTGTATTGTATTGTCTCTACTTTCTATATTCCATTTATATGGCACTGAGCTGAAATAAAGGATATCATCATTATTATTACCATTACAACAGCAGAACCGTCAAGAAAACTGAAATATTCAAAACCTTAATGTGGACAGTGAAAAGGGAAAAACGAAAACTTAACGGGGAAATTGAAAAGGGAAAAACAAAAACTTAAGTGGATATTGAAAAGGGAAAACAAAAACTTAACGGGGAAATTGAAAAGGGAAAAACAAAAAATTAAGTGGATATTGAAAAGGGAAAACGAAAACTTAATAGGGGAAATTGAAAAGGGAAAAACAAAAACTTAATTGGACATTGAAAAGGGAAAAACAAAAACTTAATGGGGAAATTGAAAAGGGAAAACAAAAACTTAATGGGGAAATTGAAAAGGGAAAAACAAAAACTTAATTGGACATTGAAAAGGGAAAAACAAAAACTTAATTGGACATTGAAAAGGGAAAAACAAAAACTTAATGGAGAAATTGAAAAGGGAAAACAAAAACTTAATGGGAAACTGAAAAGGGAAAAACTTAGTCAATCTTGCGTCATTGCACGGAACATGCAATCTTGATATCAAGGTTGTTAGGAAAGTATCAATTTTGATATCACCTTAACCCGGATATATCATTATGGTAAGTCTTTTCCTGTACCAGCACGCCAATAACCTCTTCCCCTCCCTCCCCCATATCCCTTCCACACGTTCCACACCCCCATTTCACCCACCCACACCCAGAACTCCTTGCTCCTAATTTACATAAAGTTGGGAAAAATGAAATAATGGAGTAATGTTGAACTCGGAAATTCTACGCTGCTCCGAGGAAGTGATGACGATCTCAGCATTTCTGAATAAAAAGGCGAGATCATATTGTTCAGATTAGACTAAATTTATTTTTTTAAGAATTATTGTGATAAAATCATATTATTTTTAACGAATACTCTGCACCAAAGGCACAGATCAATTGTATTTATAATATTTCATGTGGCCTAAGCAAGACACAACAATCAATTGGGAGTAAAAGGCGGCTTGGTATAAATTATTGGATTCATTAAAAAATAAAAGATAACATGAAGGAATATGATAAAATCGACAACAGAAATATAAAAGGAACTCGTTATTGTATTTATAAAATCAAATATTAGTCCATACAGCAAGCAACCAATTAATAAAGAATAAGGGAGCTAAAACAAAAGGCTAAAATGAACTGGCAAGGAAAATAAGTGGCGTCTCTGGAGAGATGGAAGAATTGGAATGGTGGGAAAACCGGAGGAAGTAGTAAATTCTGATACGTCATTTATAAGGAATATGTATTGCTCTCACTGAATGTTCTTTGCAAATAAATATCTGCGTCACTGGAGATTAAACTTTAATTTGTCCTCCACATGCATTTGTTCTCGTAAGTATATTAATAACGATAATAAAAATTGTAATGGAAAAAAATATACATTACACACAAACACACACACACACACACATATATATATATATATATATATATATATATATATATATATATATACTGTGTATATATATGTATATATATATATATATATATATATATATATATATATATACAGTATATATACATATATTCATACATAGGCTACATATATATATATATATATATATATATATATATATATATATATATATATATATATATATATATATATATATATATATATATATATATATATATATATATATATATATAATAATATATATATATATATATATATATATATATATATATATATATATATATATATATATATATGTGTGTGTGTGTGTGTGTGTGTGTGTGTGTGTGTGTGTATGTGTGTGTGGTTGACATGAAATAACAAATCATATTGAAAGATGGTACTACGAATTTTTATTATACAAATACTATAAAGCATCAACTACCATACGAGTAAATTTGTAGAAAATTCGACAGGTTATAATTTGCACATTGTCATTTACTACCTTTGCAGGTTGTATTTAATGAATTAAAGAAATCGTGTAAAAGAAGTCAATATTTAGCTAAACTGGTCCAGTCATAAACTTTTGTATGTTCTCGTTGCGTTTATAAAATTATGCCATTCTTACGTAAGATAGTTACTAAAAAATCTTAGTCATCCTCTCTGTCTGTCTGTTTGTTTCTCTCTCTCAATGTGTATATATGCTATATGATTCTGATAATCTCTTTCTCTCTCTCTCTCTCTCTCTATGTGCGTGTGTGTGTGTGTTGTGTGTACAGTATGCTATCTGTTAATAATAATCTCTCTCTCGCTCTCTCTCTTTCCTCTCCATATGTATGTTATCTGTTTCTGATAATTTATCTTACTTCCCCCTTCTCTCTCTCTCTCTCTCTCTCTGTTTATGCTATCTTTCTGATAACTTTTCTCCCACTCCCTCCGTCTCTCCCTTCCTCCCTCCACGTGTATGCTATCTGTTTCTGATAATCTCTCTCTCGCTCCCTCCATCCATCCGCTCCCCTACCTCCCCCTCCCCCTCCCCCTCCTTCCTGTTCCACTCTCTCTTCATCTCCTTCATACGCTCCCTCACTAACTGCAGACTTTTGCAAGACAACGCCCTTTTTCTTCTGCATCTCCATCGCCTCTCTGTAATCCTTCTCCAACAGCCCTCTAAAACTCTCA
Source organism: Macrobrachium rosenbergii (assembly GCF_040412425.1). Lineage (NCBI taxonomy): Eukaryota > Metazoa > Arthropoda > Malacostraca > Decapoda > Palaemonidae > Macrobrachium > Macrobrachium rosenbergii. Next base: position 64,932,724 of record NC_089743.1, read on the forward strand.
TTCCGAAAGGGGGGAAGAATGGAAAATCAAAAAAGGGACAGAAGGTAAAAAAAAAAAAAAATTTCAGGTCCGACAGGACGACTTATCATCCACCTCTATGAATAAATTACATGAGTCACGGTTTTACATTACGAGAAAAAAGCTCCCAATTTAGCATGAGCCGGATAGTGAGGGTCGGATGAAGGGAGGAGGGCGTAAGAGAAAGGTGTCCTCTGAAAAGGATGAGAGAGAGAGAGAGAGAGAGAGAGAGAGAGAGAGAGAGAGAGAGAGAGAGAGAGAGAGAGAGAGAGAGAGAGAGAGAGAGAGAGAATTCTTCTATCAGGTTGTCATATATGGCCACATTATTATCAAGTTAACCCAACTAGGACTGAAGTAAACATATGTGGAACACCAGTCCAACAGAGTGAAAAAGTATCCCAAAGAGGAAATGGGATGAAAATGTATCCCAGAGAGAGAGAGAGAGAGAGAGAGAGAGAGAGAGAGAGTTATAAATGGATTTTCTTGAGTTTAAAAATCTCCTGCCACCATTAACTCCAGATCTTTTGGATATTTTATAAAATTGGACAACATTGCCTACATAACAGTAGTTAAGGCAGAAATGTTGTCGATAATGAAAATTAGCTACATAATTAAATTATTTGTTAAATGCAGGTAACTGTTCCCAAGAAGAAAAATAACAGACCGACAAATTTTAACAGAAAACAATTTAAAGAATTTCTTGAAAAAATCTGCTAAAAAGAGAAGTGGTTTAATGTAAACAGCATTGAAGAATTAAAAGATCAATACATTTAAAGTACTCCAAACCTTCAATTATCATTCGAGGTTTTCATAATGAGATGTGAGAACTACAATTAAAGCAATTATGCATTCATATTCGTGGTTAAGAGGTCCTAATAACGGTAGTGAAGGAAAAGCTCACAGATTTTATGTGATGATTTGTATTGCATTTTCCTTATATTGGTAAAAACTGCCCTGTTTTACTCGAACATGTTACTGAACTTCTACAGACAGGTATCTCAAATATACATCAAAACTTCCCTTGAAAAAGCTTTAGATGGGAGTTCGTTATACAATCAGAGTAATTGTGAAGTGACAAAGACTAAAAGGAAAATTTATTTATGAATCCCACGACAGAGTTTTAGATAGCTCATTAAATATCGAAAAGCAGTATGAAATAATATTACTGCCTGTTACTCTTTTTTTTCGTTTGCTGTAGTTGTTCTAGATTAAACTATAAATAATAATAATAATAAAAGATGACATTGTTAACATGTAAATAAAACCAAATCTGCCCTCGCACGAATCGCAGCAACGGAACATCAGACCAGACGGATTAAGCATCACGGCGGAACTTTTAACAGCGGGATAACTTCTCCTTGACTGGATCCGTTCCGGCATTCGCTTTCAGCGTCGCCCCACCCCCACCCAAAAAAGGAGGGATTTACCGCGAGAGGAGAAAGAGACAACTGTCCTCTCACCACTCCCAGAAGAAAACCCCTTTTGCCCCTAACTTCTCTCCAAACCTCTCAAAGTCGCAATCTAAACTCCCAAAGGAAGTTTGAAAGTCAATCTAAACTTGCTGCAAACCCTTAGGCCGATGCGGCCATCCCCCTTCTCTCTCAGACGCCATATCCAGACGAGCGTAGGATGATGACGTCACTCGCTTCACCCTCGGCCCCCGCATGACTCGCTCGGTAAACGCACCCATGACGTCACGCACTCATTACGCCCCGAAAGAGTTGAGGAGGAGAGAGAGAGAGAGAGAGAGAGAGAGAGAGAGAGAGAGAGAGAGAGAGAGAGAGAAAGCTATGGCGATGACGTTATAGGAGGCGATGACGTCAACGCCACTCTTTCCAATGTTTGACAATGTGTCTTTTAATGTCAAGGGCTGAAGAGGCTCGAGTGTTTCCTTTCCGTCGAGTTTCGGATGAGGCCGGTGAAAGGGCCTCTTAGCATCTCTCCTAGCCGGAGGAAAAAGCTAGACAAGGAAGAAAAGGAAGAAAAAGAGGCACAGAGAAAAATACTTAAATGCCAGGTGCTCATGAAGGCCAGTTGCCTACTAAAAGTACAAACCTGAGCATGCATATGTACACGGTATATATATATATATATATATGTATGTATGTATGTATATTACATATATTTGTACATATACGCACGCAATACACACACCTATTTGTACATCTTTCTACCTCCGTATTTCACGTTAGAAGTCTATAAACGATCTTCTTTTTTTTCTTTTCTTAAGAGAGCCAAGCTTCCAGCCACTCTCTGGCGTAAGCAGGTTTACGATTTGCTGAAGGATTTTAAAGGCATCATTTCGGGGTCGAGATGTGGAGGCAATTCTGTTCATAGCATTTTTTAGTTAGCTCTTCCTTTATAAAAGAATTTTAGTTTATTTTTTTAATTTTCTTGTACTGACAGATTTGTTTTTGAGTTTCCTTTACTTTTCGTCACTCCGGAAAGATATTACGCAGGACAGGCAAAAGGAAATGCAGTGATAAACGAAAAATATAAACTAAAATGATAATGATTATTTATTCTACTAACTTAGCTGACAGCCACACAAAATTCTGTGATACATTCAACAAATATTTGAAATTTATTGTCTTGATATCAATGAGATGCGGTAGAACAGATGAATTCCAGTAAAATAACATAGAACCTGTCATTCAGGTGAATGAACGGACATCAATATTTTAGGGGAGAGAGAGAGAGAGAGAGAGAGAGAGAGAGAGAGAGAGAGAGAGAGAGAGAGAGAGAGAGAGAGAGATCAGAAGGGAAAAAATGGAGCATCATTTAAGAAGATAAGACTTAGAATTTTCAGGTTACTTACGGTTTCCCTTATTGCTGAAAGTAAATCATACAGAATAGGCTACTACTTATCCAAAAAGGTTATATTAGCAAGAGTTTAATAAACGCATTAATTAATTTTATAAAAGTACGTGACAGTGTCAGCTTGGCTCCTGCGGGCACCGGAAGAGTTGGAAGACCCAGACCAACTTGGATGACAACTATTAGAAGTAGGTCCGAGATGAGTGGAGATTTGTGGAAGATAAAGAACATGAAAGACATGAGAGGCGGAATTTCACAGAGCCGTTTTTATTACATGGCGTTAGAGGGGATGATGAAGATACAGGTTAAAAGTAAATAAGCGCTATCGTAGCTATTTACATAGTCCTGTAGACCAAACACGAATTAACCCCTTTTTACGTCTTTATCATCATTCTGTCACTAATACTCCCTTTCATGAGTCAATTTATTTGATGCTGACAGTCATGTATATCATGTTTGCGTACTTGTGACAAATATTCGTACACACATACAAAGATACATATATACACATATATACATACATACATGCACACATATATATGTGTGTGTATGAATGTATGCATATAATTTTGCATAAAATCCCACTTACACACACACACACACACATATATATATATAATATATATTTGTGTATGCATGTATATAATCTTGCATAAACTCAAATTCACACACACACACACACTATGTATGTATATATGTATATATATATATATATACATATATGTATGTATGTATGTATATATATATATATATATATATATATATATATATATATATATATATTCGTCTGTGAATTTGGAAAAATAAAAACTATTAAGTAAAAATAAAGCGTCCAGAAAATACAAATTAAAAAACCAGAAGAAATCTGTTACTCATTCAGCTTCCCTGAGCAAAATGAGGTCTTTAATTCCACCCGCAAGAAATTCAAGCGCAACTCCGGTGCCATCGCCTGAAATTTTAATGATTCCGGCGCATGCTAACAGTCGCGGCATCCACACGGAACCATAAAATCACGGTATAAAGCAGTAGCTTCTCTTGTTCATCTTTAATGAGAGTACGTCGTGGGATATTCTCTCGTTTTTTTTCTGAGCGTGATTATCATAGTTTATCGGTGTTGTTACGTAACACAAACACATGTGATACTTTTTATACTTTTTCTTGTGATCATTTTGGTAATACGGCTTGATCTAGGTATCCGTTTGCTCTACGACTCAGAGAATAGTTCGGCGTCAAGAACCTAGATGTTGTAACGCCAGTTTTAGCAGCCATAAATCAATCAATCAATCAGAGAATAGTTTTCATGGGACTTCGTTTCACAATGATTAATCTAATACGTTTCTTGATCCGATAGATTTTCAAAAAGGTCGGAATGAAAGATGGTTATGTATCTATCCCTAATACATTAATAATAAATTTGGTGTAACCAATTATATTTATCGTAACTTTATATTTACATGTTGGTATAAGCACGGGATATACCAGCATATATGATTTACCTTCGGTATATCCTGCCGATTGAGCGAGCTGTTTGGAGCCAAGGCAACATAAAAATTAGGAAAAAAAAAGAAAATAAAAATTATTTTCTTCATTACAAGAACCGTATTTTTGTGTGATGACATTTTCATATATTAAAAGACATAAGCTAAAAGTTGCTGTAAGTGTGTATATAAGCATACCTACTAATACATAATATACATATATATAAACATGTCTATATATATTATGTATGTATGTACGTTTCGTCAAAACACACACACACACACACACACACACACACACACACATATATATATATATATATATATATATATATATATATATATATATATATATATATATATATGTGTGTATGTATGTATGTATGCATGTATGTATGCTTCGTCAACAGGTCAACTGGACGGTTGACCACAAAGGAAAAGCACAATCTGTTAGCAACTATTTTTCCTTTCTCGGCAACTATAAAAATGAGTCAAATTTATGTTTCCCTTATCGGTAGCTCCAAAATTGGTTTTTCCTTATCGGTACCTATAAAATTGACAGACATTTTATATTTTCATTATCAGTCACTATAAGCTTGAGAGCCAAACTGTTTTTCTTTACGATTTAGAAGTTATATTAATTTTTCCTTATCAGCGAATGCAAACTTGAGAGTCAAATTATTGTTCTCTTATCAGTGACTATATGACTATAACAATACACCTGTTTATTTGATCAATTATTTTAATCACTTGTAGAAAGGAGAAAACTTACAGTAGTTAACAACCTTTGCTCAACAAGAGACCAGACGTCGATCACATGAGAAAGAAGTCAGACGATTCGCTTTCTTTCGTGACCCCCTAAACTAGTGGTTCGTAACCTTTTTATTACTACGTCCCCTCTAAGAGTTGGTCCTTCACTCCACGACCCCCTTGCATCTATGAGTAAAATTCCCTCCCATACTTAAAGGAAAATGAAAAAAAGAGAAAGAGAAGGGGTTTCGAGGGATAGGGAGGGAGGTAAATAATTACAAAACATGGTAAGACCAACGAGTCAAACAAGAGTAGTAGACTATAGGAAACTAACCATATAAGGCGATACTTCTGCATTTTTTCATAAACTTCTGGATATTAGTTCCTCACTTTTGTTAAGAGAATCACGAATATAATGAGAGAATTTTTAAAGTTTCCTTAGAGCTCGCGCCTCCCCTGGAAATTGCTGACGCCCCACTAGAGGGGTGCATTCCCCAGACTGAGAACACTGTTCTAAACCCTAAAATTCTGTCAACTTTAGCGTCCCTTGACTCGAGTCATAACATTCAATATTATAAGTCCTAGACACAGATTAGTCACAACTTAAATTATAATATTTAGTGTTAAACCTCTACTAATTTTATGCTGAAAATGTTTAAATTTTTACCAGATCCATTTTCATTAAAAATTAATAATAAACGTATGTTAATCATAAGAAATCTACATCAGATCAATAACACCCATAACATTCTCCTTTGGAAGAATATCAGGTGTTTTATTTCTTTAAAACAACTGACTCCTTGTCTTTCATAACTTTGGTGATTGCCTCATATTTTTTTCCTGTGCAGAAGCGACAACTTCTTTAGTCTACCTGCAGGCAATGGAATTGTGTCTCCGCCTCCCAGCTCCATTTTACAATGATTCTCTTGACGTTCCCTTTTGGTAAAGGTGTGTCTATTCTCTTTTCGGAATTGAGGCCTACTCTTTTTTCCGCTTCTATTCTTCTCACTTTGTCTTTAGGGCAAGGCTAGAACTCATTTCGTCTTTAGGCCTGGCCTAGAAAGGTCACCGAATTTGTAAATGAAAGAGTGCCTTTTTATGTTAGATACTCTTACTTTTCACTATTTTCCTTTACTTTCTTGTAGCGCTTAATGGGTCTGATTCATTTAATCAAACCTATGCTGGACAGCCAAGCACTGAGGCACTTCCGGCCATTCACTGAAATGAGGGAGTTGGAGTGGTTGAACAGCAAGATGAAGAGAACTCGAAAATAAATGAGATGAAGTACAAAATTCAAAACTGGAAACGAAATAAAACCCCATTTGTACTTCATAGTAATAGTAAGAGAGGTTGGACAGCAAGATTGAAGAGAGGAAGCCGGAATGGAGATAAAATAAAAAGGCTTTTAAAAAGTGGGTGCAGTTAGGGGCCAAAGGGACTCTGCAAACACCCTTCGGTAATGCCTACAATGCATTACGTGAGGTGCAGTAAAGAATCCGCCCTCCCCGCCCCCAACCGTCACCTGGCCACTCAGTGGGCTGAAGAATTTGCCATTCCAGCCGTAGCAGCGATGAAATCCACAAACACTCCAAACCCGAGGTAATGAGAAAATATTGTAAAATATCAATAAACTTTGTGATTTATGGAGTTAATAGCACTGCCAAACTTTTTTGAGGTCCTGAATACGTCATTCACAAGTTATTGCGCTGAAAACACAGAGGATAAGATCCTGTGGCCACATCATTTTTGAGTATCGAATCAGAAAGGTATCGAATCAATCTAATTTAACCTATTACTAGTTCTCATTCTCTCTTTTTCCATAGAGACGTTCACATATACTGAAAATATTCAAGTATTCCTTCCACTTCTGCTTTTATACCTCAACTCCTAGCTTTCCCTCTTATCCCTGAAACTCCTTCCTTGCATTCCATCTTATCTTACCTTTCATCTCTTATCATCTCATCCCTGACGGTCTCTCTCTTTTCCCTCCGAATCGCGCTGTATTGCCATTCCTCGATCATTTCCTTCGTCTCGCTAAAATTTCACAAGAGACAATTTTACCTCCTATATGGGACTCCATTTCGCCCCGAATTCACGGGTCTCTTCCGTCTAAAGGCTTCTCTTATTTTTACCTTCTTTCTCGAAATCTAGTTTATGAAACTGTCTTTGATATCGAGCAGCGAGGAGTAGAACAGACGACCTTGGAGGAGGAGGAGGAGGAGGAGGAGGAGGAGGAGGAGGAGGGGGGGGAGGGGGAGGAGGAGGAGGAGGAGGAGGAGGAGGAGGAGGAGGAGGAGGAGGAGGAGGAGGAGGAGGAGGAGGAGGAGGAGGAGGAGGAGGAGGGGGAAGAGGAGGAGGAGGAGGAGGAGGAGGAATAAGTGGTGGAGGTGGAGGAGGAGGAGGAATAAGGGGGAAGAGGCTTAAGGGAGGAGGAGGAGGAGGAGGAGGAGGAGGAGGAGGAGGAGGAGGAAGAAGAAAGATACACACTCTCCTATGGTATTTTCTTTTATCGTGATGCCTTTGAGAGATGTGTATTTTTAAGAAATCCAAACATTTAATGAAAGGTTTCAAAGGGCTCCTTCTGAGAAAATGAAAATATGGTGAAAAATATTACAATCCAAACATTCAGCACTGAAGGTCTAATATCAGCCTCAAACAGTACATTCTCATAATAACGTTTTTGACAATTACAAAATTATAAATGAAGGTTTAAAAGCTGGATTCCCTCAACACGGAGCGGGAAGCAATTTCAATTTAAGAATAAACAAGCATATATATATAAAAAAAAAGGTAGCGGTAATTTTAACGCAAGTACTCAACCCAGTTCAAATGTGGTCTTCACTTAACCATATTCAACTTCATAAGAATTTTCATAAAAGAAAAAGCACATTCTGATTATCCAATATCTCGTTTTGTCTTTGTTGCGGCAGAAATAATGACGTGATTATCACAAAATCATGCTTCAGAGTTAGTCCACGCTAATTCCATATCTCAGTAGTTCTGTAAATATCTCATCTGATTTCGAAGATTTGTGAAAATTCACACACTTCATCAGCACTCCCTTGTAATTAGCCAACACAGAAAGACATACAATCTATATGCAAGCGTTATACATGAAATATCTTGACCTGAAACATTCTGACAATAAATCTCGTCAAATAAAATAAAAAATCACCCTTTCATTTCAAAGTACGTTTTTAAAATTCCGGCATTAAAAACACGTAACAGGTTACCCAACAACCTTTTTTAAAAATAGGATATTCATAAAGATCGAATGAAAACATCAAACGTTTAAAAGATTCCATATTTCTGCAATATGAAGAAAATGATTCAGGAAGCCCTTACGCAACTTTCTCCTTAAAAATTGTCTTCCCATAAGAAGTGTATTAGCAATTCAATGAATGAAAATTACGAAATTTTTGTCATTTTATTTTTGTAAAAAAACTGATTTAGATAGTCCCAGTGGCCACTCAACACTGATTAACAATAATTTTCCTAAAACAAATGTTCAAAACTGTTGTGTTAACAATAAAAATTCTCATAAACCGTATTGAACCTCACTGTTTACAAAGACTGACAAAGCAATATCGACAGCCAATAAACCAAAGATTTTATCTATTTTTTTCCTTACCTAAAAAGATCTTGCAATTACAATTGGTCAAAGACTCAGGAACGATTTTCTTACAATAACGTCAATATTGTGGGTACCGTTGCTGAGTGGTAGCTACAGCACCCCGCTCTCGTTTAGCAGGCCCATGGTTCGCAACCTGCCAACCTACCACCCGTCAACCCAGCTAAGAATGGGTGCCAGTGTTTGCTGGGGTCAAGAAAAGGGCGTTAAGTCTAGCAAGTACTGCTTAGAAACCGGAAGGCCGTACTCTTCTGTTTTCACACCTTCCAAAGGGGAGAGGGTTTTATGGCAAAATAATAATAATAATAATAATAATAATAATAATAATAATAATAATAATAATAATAATAATAATAATTATTTTTTTCCTAAGAAGCGGCCTGTGCGGTTTATTATCAATGGACTCTGTCCTAGTTTTTCTGACTTTTTATTTTGGTAGGTTGTTTGTCCTTATTTGTTATTTTCTCACGCATTGTAATTCTCTCTCTCTCTCTCTCTCTCTCTCTCTCTCTCTCTCTCTCTCTCTCTCTCTCTCTCTCCTCTTTTATATTAAGCAATAGATTCCATGGAAGCTACTTTAGTTAGTTAATGGCTTTCTGGATTATTCCGCAAGTGGGCGTGCGTTTTGACCATACTTTTATCAGTGATTCCCATTACTTGATTTCCAAAACTCTTTGTCACGAATAACACTTGGAT
>NC_089743.1:64944613-64947113 GCF_040412425.1 Macrobrachium rosenbergii
GTGACCAGATCAGATAAGGTCATCCTGTGGTCATGTTTGCACAGCTGTGTGCCTAACTGCACAAGAAATGGGTATGCAAGATGGGGTACTCATGTTATCTTTGATAAGGGATGACAGGTTGATAGCTGAGACTCTCAGAGACCTGTGTTTGTTTAAACAAGTGTCGAGGCAGGAAGTTGGCTGCCAATCATTCAGTTAAGGGGCAAAAAATATATTATTTTGAGCCAAAGAATAAATCCAAGAATAGACTGTTTATTCTATAGAAGAAGAAATTCTGTATTCTGTTTATTCCAGTGTAGAAAGAGGAACTCGGTTTATTCTAAGATTCTGTCAGTGTAACCTTTTTCTTTAAATGACTGACAACCCAGGTTTGGAGTCATAGCAGGTATTGGTGAACCAAAAGTAGTTAGTTAGAATAAGGAGCTGGTAGGATAAGGTGACAATCTCTCTCTCTCTCTCTTAACCCATCCTTATATAGAAGGGTGTAAAGTTATGGTCACTCTCCCACAAAACATACAAGTTTTATGAATGGTTAAAAATACTTGCATTGTACAGGCATTATAAAGTGTATTTACTGAGGAATAAGAAGTTGTGTAATGGAGTGCAGAGAGGAGTAAGGTAATGTGTTATTTGCTTGTTTTTTACCATGGTAAAAACTTGAGGTTATTTTGGTGAAAAAGTTAATTTGTGATTTTGGTAAGAGGTGGATATGATCTTTTAAAAGTGGATGTAATCTTTTGAAATAGAGAAAAACAGATTTTGTCTTAGTGAACAGATTTTTCTGCTCATATTATTCTTTTTCATGTTCTTATGTGCTCATGTGTTTATAATTTCACAGTGTTACCCAAAATTATGTGTTGATACTTTAACATTGAATACTTGTGGTGATTTCCATTTCTTGTGATTTCTTTTTCAATTTTGGAATAAATTTTAATAGTTTGAATTTTGCTCAGTTAACTTAATTTCTTTATAAATTAAAGTTTTGTGAATTAAATTTGTTTAAGCATTAATTAAATCTTACACTGTTATCAAGTAATAGTAAATCTTTTTGAACTTAGAAATAAATTTGCTTGTTTAAAGTTTTAAAAGCACAGTGATTCATTTTGACCACCAGTGATTAGAAATATTTGTGTATGTGTACAAGGTAAGTGATATATCTGTAATGTTCTCCTTTGATTTTATCGAAGTGAATTGGAACCAGGGAAACAATTATAGTGTTTGATGGAGTGATGCCCTTTTTCCCCTAGTTTATTTGTTTACTAACAGCTGTTACCTCACCCATAACTTGATGAACTTAGATTGATTTTTCAAGTGTTAAACAAGTTTTAAGGGACCACCGTTACCTTTAGAGTGTTCAGTCGTAATACTGTTGTTATGAGGTTTCAGGTATCTGGCTGAAGTGAGGTAAATTTTGGTTTTAATATTTGTGTAATAACCAGGTACTTGATCACTTCGTGACAAAATATATATATATATATATATATATATATATATATATATATATATATATATATATATATATATATATATATATATATATATGAAAAACCAAAAAGAGACAACGTATTTCTTCCCTAACAAGACAAAAAGGAAATATATATATATATGTATATGTGTATATATATATATATATATATATATATATATATATATATATATATATATATATATATATATATATATATATATATATAAATAAAGAAAAATATTCCTTATTCCCTGACTCGTCTAATGACGCAAATCCTTTGCGTTACGTCCGAGGTATAATCATGTGATTAGAATATTTGTCTCCCGTGTCCAAAGGCCGTGGCTGAACAACTCCTACGTCAACATTGGCCGACCATCAAACCTGATACCGAATCTTCATTATAGGAACTTTATTTTGGGGGTTTTATTACGTTTCTTTTTCAATTTTGCGATTTTCTGTGAATTCTTGTACTCACTTTCATTTTAATAAATGACTTAATCCCCTATTCTTTATTTCGACTGAAAAGCGTTTTTATAACTTCCAAAGATTAATCGTTACTTTATCTAAATTTAATTTACACTGGTCTGATAACTCCCCTCACTTCTAAGAAGCAGCCGTCAAAAATATTGATTACTGCAACCAGATTTTCAGATAAAGTGACTTTCTCCTTACTTGGGACTTTCAGTGTTGACTTGTGGAATGAGCTCACGCACTGTCATCATTTTTAGCTTTTTTTTCAGTTTTTGATTGAGTTCTTGGCACTCGTGTTGGGATCTCTTCTTTTTGCTTGATTCTCAAAGTCAGTGAAGAAATGATTTTTCAAGATATTCTTTTAGTTGTTACGTTGTAAATTGAAGTCTGTCTACTTGATACGGCGTGCCTATATATACATACATACATACACACACTTTATATAATATATTATATATACAATATATATATATATATATATATATATATACTGTAAATATATAGACTGTATATATACTGTATATATATAAACTTCTGACTTACATCAGGATCAGAACCAAG
>NC_089743.1:64954613-64959613 GCF_040412425.1 Macrobrachium rosenbergii
CCTGAGAACTTGTAATTCGAGACGCGCAGTTCTGGGTACGCGTGATTCACGCGCGGTGTTGACGAATAATGAAATTTACAAAACGTCGTTGCCAAATGAAGCATAGTTGCCGAAAACAGGCAACGCAGGAGAAATTGCTGTTAGATCAGACAAAGGAGCAAATGTTGTGTGATTCCGCTATAACTCTCACATTCACTTTCTTCTCCATGGAAATTCCACACATGTCGAGAAACAATAGCTCCTTTTCATTCTGCTTCGGGGGAAATTTAAAGGTGTTGTAATTGATTTATGAATTTTTTACGCAGTCAAGCCAAGCACTGGGGCACCTGTGGCCAATGGGCGCTTAAGACGGAAGTTGAACAGCAAGATAAGAAATTTGAGAAAAAAAACCACAAATAGAACAAGTTTGTGGGTTTTTTCAAGTTTCAGAGTTTGATACTAATCTGTTATCAAGAAAAAGAAATCCAGAAAATAAAGGAAAAGAGGTACAATGATCTAAAGATGGAGCTGAGATTAAAGCTGTTTTGACCTACAAGTTACTGCACGAAAATAATTCACTTGACTTGTTCCCTTAAGCAAAAATATCTGGAGTTTTTAACTGCAGGTTAAAAAAACACCTTAATGCAATTACCTGGGGAAATCAATACTTGATATTCCAGCTCTTTTGCCACAGTTTACAACCCTAATATGAACTGGGCACATGGAGTATCTCTTTAGATAGGATGGAAACCCGCAATGAGTAAGGAACTGAATAAGAATAGACGACGAAATGATTAAAATCTACAGCACAGAAAAACTTGAAAGAGAAGAAAAAAAAACTGGTAAAGAATGAAGCATGCAAAAAATACCAAAATGAGGATACCAAGCAAAACAAGCGTGAACAAAACAAGGAAACAGCCTCATACAAACGCTTCATGGAAAGCTGTGAGGGTAAAAAAAAAAAAAAAAAAAAGGATGACTCTTGGCTGCCGTACAACCAAGTCCTGGAAAATGAGTGCCTCAGTCACAATACTATTTCCAGTGGAGAGCAGCCTTACTACTGGCCGGGTTCCAGAAGCAATCTCCCTATCTTATTTCACGTTGTATATTCTGGAAGGCTACCAGTAAGGTCAGTGTGTGACCTTCGTGGGTACATTTCGTTGCTATTTTGATTTTTTTGCCGTGACTAATGTCAAAAGTTGTTTATATATGATTGTTTTTAAAGGGATTGTTGTAATAGCTGCATAGATATGCATCATAAATATGCATTAGCTATATTTACACTTTAGTACATTGTCGGACGAAATATTTCTGATTGAAAGAATCTGGAGGGGCAAGGAACATTGAGACGCTGAGAGATATCAGTTTTAATAATCCGCTCCTTCAGGTCAAATCAAGTAAGTCTCTTGAAAAGAGATATTACTTCATGGTATGGAAACTCCCAGGAAAGCAAGGGAATTACAGAGCTTACCAGTTAAGATCACAACCATAAGCTCTTCTGTATATAGTCTTTATTCAACTTAAGGATCATTATCTCTGACCACCCATAAGACCATGTTTCTTTGTAAAGCTGGCACACCAAACTGCATTTCAATAAGGGGATTTGCATGTTTACTAGTTCACTGGATAATCAAGAAAATAAAAAAAGTTTCTGCTTTTTTACAACTCTTTGGGAAATTAAAGTAACATTTAAAATAAGCATTCTAAAATATACCTAATAAGAAGGTACAAACCTTAATATTATGAATATATACGAATGTTACCTTAACGATTAATACATATTCGTAAACCTATCCACATGTGATGCATAATTTGCTTTCAGAAAATGAAATAAGAAGTAAACTCGAAGTCTGTGCGCAACAGATGGTGTTAAAGGAAAAACAAAGCGAATGCCCCCCCCCAACAAAAAAGTGCACAGCAACCCACTCAAGACATACAAAACGAATTCGGCGTAGCTTGCGTTCCACAGACTTCAGAATCCAAGGCATCCTTTGACCAGCGGCAACAGGGTGCACGTAGACAACAACTGGGAGATATTACTTGAATTGTCAAAGCAAACGTTGATATGGTAATTTAATCAATGCTAGATTTCCAAAAAGCAAAATGCTCAATAAGAAATCCAATCGTAACTTGTGTAAATTGATTTCGGGTTATAGTTAAAGTTGAATATATATATATATATATATATATATATATATATATATATATATATATATATATATATATATATATATATATAAATATATATGTATATATATATATATATATATATATATATATATATATATATATATATATATATATATATATATATATATATATATATATATATATATATATATATATGTGTGTGTGTGTGTGTGTGTGTGTGTGTGTGCGAAGCAACAAGCAACATCGGGAATACAGACGGGCGAAACTTAATGAAAACGAAATCTCGAGCCCCTAAATCTCACTTATCTCTCTCATTTGGTGGCGCTCCCTTCCAGCTAAACGCTTGCAAACATGGAGGGCAATTGTCTACCCAGAAACCGAAAACGGCAGAGGAATAAAGCGAATAAAGAGCGGAAAATCAGATGCTAATTGGATGAAAACCACGCCCAGCAAGAGCTCTCAGTTTTTCGGCAACCCGGCCGACTGCACACCTCCTTACGTACGATAACTGGCTGTGAATTATTGAAATGGCCAGAGTCCGAGCCTTAAGGGAAGCTACGAAAAGGGGAAAGATTACAATTCACAGTTGGCAGAGGCAAAAAAAAAAAAAAAAAAAAAGGAGAGAGAGAGAGGAGAAGAAGAAGAAGAAGAAGAAGCGGAAGTAAAAGAGGAATGCAGGACGGGGATTTACAAGACCACAGGGGATTACGCATGTGGACAAACGCGCTCAAAAGGAACACAAAGAACACGAGAAGAACAGGGAAGTGAACGACTAGCAGCATGACCATGAGGAAAGAGATGACGTCATGAAAATCTATGAAAGGGTGGAGACAACAGGAACAGAGACTGACCCAAAAGGAAGAATGAAGGAAAGGGGATTATCACACAGCAGCACAGGCAAGAAGAAAGAGAACTGCGTAAGGAAAGCGAAGGCTTCAATAAAAATACACAAACAACCACGTTAACACTCCAGTGATGACAAGATTAAACCACACAGTAAGTACAACAAAAGAGGGGTTACAGTTACTTGGATATAGTTAAAGAGCATTAAAGTTCCTTGATGCTTTGAGTATATATAAGTCTTTAAAAGCTTACCTAAGCATCACTGAGAGCTTACAGAGATGCCTGCAAAGAATGCGAGAGGTATTATAAAACACAATAGGGATTCCACTGATGAACATAATGGGGAAGTTGGTAACGCAGGAACCTAGGGTACAAGATGAACAATACAAGGACGAAATACGAGTAAATTCTCGACTCACAATAATGGATGTGGTTCTGAAGCGTCAGGTGCCCATATGAACAAATATTACAAATATTACAATACCGAAAACGATCAATGTCAAGGCAACTGTTAAAACTTGATACCTTCAATTATTCGGTTCTTTATGAAAGATTTATATAAAGCGAAAAATATAAGATGACAACAAAGGGCACAGAAACGATCTGATTTGAACCGAAGACTTCCTTTATAAATAACACCAAAACTAACTTCAATAAGAAAAATTAAAGAATTGACTGAAAATTTCTCAAACAATATTAGAACAATAATGAATAAAAAAATGAATGTTGGGCAATAAATGGCATATTACATTTCTAAAAAATGATAATTACTAAAATTTTTTTATATCCAGCAAGGTCATTCTATAAACAAGCGTTCCACAAGACTAAAAACTATATTTCTTTCCTCTGTGTTCCCAGAATTCTTCATTCTCTTTCTACAGGTCTATCATGACCTAGGAACAAAAAACTCACTAACTATGAGATTCCAAAAAATCTTTGAATAAAGTTCTTCCTCCTCGTCGTGAAGCATAAAAAATTATTTAAAAAATCCTACGGATGTGACGCAAGGAAAGTTTAGCACTCAGATGTGAAAAGCAACTGAAAGGGCATCCATACAAAGCTGGGCAAGTCTTGGGTTCTATGTGGACAAGTATCCAAGGGAAGATAAGTCATTCATCCAACGCTGCATTTCCAAAGCGAAAGAAAAGACTGACGCAATATAGGCAAGAATTAGGTTCTGTTTATCAGCGAGAAAAGGATAACAGTCAGTAAAGTAAATATAGGAAAGAAAAATAAGGAACTTAAGGATAAGAACAGAAGCAAGAAACGGTGCTGAATGAAAGTGAACATTTAAAGCGTGATGGACGACGCGAACAGTTCCTAACGTGAAAACATAAGAAACATGAATATTCAGAAATTAGCTAATTATAATGACTGAGAGGAGGCACTGTTCAAAAGAAAGGCGTTACTACGCCATATCAGTGCACATGAAACTTAAAACTCCTTTCTCTACTTCTTAACATATACCAAGGCCACATTGCGTGCAAGTAATAAGAAATAGCAGAGTTTGCAGGTGATGACGGGCGCATAGAAATTACTAAAATTCTGAATTTCCAGCAAAATGATTTTATATGACAAGCGTTTCCATGACTGAAAACTTCATCACTTCATTACTCTCTTCTGTGTTTCCAGATTTCTTTAATCTCTTTTCAGAGGTCTACCATGACATTGAATAAAAACAAATCACTAACTAAAGCTTGCTTTAAATAAATTTATGAATAACGCCCCTTCTCTTCGTAAAGCATATCAAAACATTTAAAAAAATCCCTACAGATGCGACACAAGGAATTGACCCTCAGGTGAATAAGAACAGGATACCAGTTATTGAAGCTCAGATTTTTGGGGGGAGCCGTACTATAGGCACGATTCTACCCAGAGAGTGAATTTCTTGAAATGGAAGCGGACTGGACACCAAGGGCCAGTGGAGTGAGAGACCTTAATCAAGAAGTTTATCCCGACGACCTTCAATCTCGCGCTTGGTTACAAACGGTCAGTTTAGCAATGAGCGGGAAGGAGATTTGCTTTTG
>NC_089743.1:64964613-64972113 GCF_040412425.1 Macrobrachium rosenbergii
AGCTCAAAATGAAATGTGTTGTTGCATAAAAGGTCGAAAAATCTATTCTCAGGTTTTCAATAACGCGATTTGATGACGTTAAATCTTCCCTGTCTTTTAACAATAATCTTATAATTTATCTTTCTGCATCGGTGATATGCTCCTTTGTTTATACGTTTATTATTATTATATCTTACGCTATTAATTATTTATTATTATATCTTACGCCATTAATTACGCTATTGATTATATGTTACTTTCTCAAGACTGAAATGATCTGTCATCAAACGTGTTGTGGATGATAACCCTTCGATTTAGAAACATGCGCTTATTTCAAGTAAAACTCACATGTATATATATGTATACCTGACATACACATATTATATATAATTATGTAAATATAGTTGTCTATATATATATACATATAATTTATATATATATTACATATGCATGTATGTATGTAACAGCCACAATAGCCACTAACTTCTCGATTTCTTCACACTTCTGGATACGCATGTCGATATAAAACCTTGAATATATACGTGTATATATATATATATATATATATATATATATATATATATATATATATATATATATATATATATATATATATATATTGATGATCTATCGCTGGAACTTGCGATATTTTGTGCTGTCGTAGAGCTGGAGGAAGGAACAAAAGGAGTAGACCAAGACCAAAATACACAAAAGTATTTGATATATATATATATATATATATATATATGTATATATATATGTGTGGGAAATACAAAAGTATATATATATATATATATATATATATATATATACAAATATATATATATATATATATATATATACATATATATATATATATATATATATATATATATATATATATATATATATATATATATATATATATATATATATTTAACAAACACTCGAGTGTGCAAAAAACATAAAATTCTACCGAAACAAAGACGAGTAGAATTATTTAAATTTCCCGAGGACATTTTAAGCCTTAGGCGTATTTACGGGAGCAAAGCCAGGGGGGCCCTCAATTCCCAAAATGGGAGAAGATACTCACGGTGGCAAAAGCTCGTCGTAATTCTCAATTACCATTACAGTACTTTTATGCGCTACTTGCGATACTTTTCACCGTCACTTTTTGTAACTCACTCCCCCTACTACTGTTTGTATTTTAATGTTGAGAGGTGAGAATTCCTAGCTGGAACGCGGCTGTATTTTTAACGTTTGGTAAAATGTTGCGGAAAAAGCTGTTAGAGGGTCGAACTTCTGTACTGCATTCGTTTAACATGTGTGACTTCGCGTACTTTCACGATTGCCATTACAGCGGACTAGCAGTTTTGCAAGTTTCATACTAGATATAGAATGGAATTTACTCAGTATCATTTATAAGTTCTCAAACGTATACCTACTTTGAATCTGCTTATTTAAGGTTCTATATCTCGTTATATGTCAACCCTCTAGAATTTATCATATTACCAGGTTTCGCGTTATAGTTGAAGTGTGAGTAAGAAAACCATCGCACTTTTTCCCTCTAAAGCATTTTCCTGTTAGTGTTTATGTATATATATATGTATGTATATATATATATATATATATATATATATATATATATATATATATATATATATATATATATATATATATATATATATATATATATATATATATATAATGTGTGTGTTTGTAACTGCAATAACCACAGTGCCCTCCTGACTTCTCGAATTCTTCACACTTTGCGGATATGCTTGTCGCAAAAAAGCCTTAGATCCGAATGCAAGAATATGAAGTAATTCTGATTAATTCTGATTTGCATGCTACGTATCTGGAAAAAAGTGATCAGTGGAGTCTCTCTCTCTCTCTCTCTCTCTCTCTCTCTCTCTCTCTCTCTCTCTCTCTATATATATATATATATATATATAAATTTATAAATTTGCTTGAAACTGTAAAATCAAGCACAGTGAAGAAGGAAATACCCAAGCAAATAAAACAGGGCAGTTTACCCACCCTACCCATTTCCAACCAAGAATGGTTCGTCAGTACACAAAAGAACAATTTATATAAGGAGTTTCTAAATGACAGCCAATTAGGAGATATGGAGTTCGTCAGGTTCCATCTTGGCGAGTTTTCTTTCGTCCCCCTACTGAGAGGCCCAAAAAACATACAACAATACAACAAAAAAGCCATGTTTGAATTGACTCAAGAAGATTACTGATATATATATTGCCAAATGTATTTTCCTCTTTCAGAGCATGGCTCCAAAAAGGTGTCTGCAAGTCATTTTGGAGTGAGACTGACAGCCTCATTCCGCCGCAATACTTATGCTTCCGAGGGCTTATGTGCCGAAGATGTCTGAAGCCTAGGAACAAAAAGGCCAAGAGCAAAGGAAGTGCAAGAATCAATGCAAGTCAGTGTTAGATAATGCAATATATTCAAGAGAGTCAAGGTACTGCTAATGAGGAGTTTTTGTAGCTTCTCTGAGGCAAATGAATTACTCCCATTATTGCTATATTTTTGGGGGAATACCTCCTTCATGAGCAAACTGCATAATATATATATATATATATATATATGATATCCAATATCCAGCAAAAAGTTCCTTCATCTTTCGTTTGACAAAAACAAGGTCATAAAAGACATACACAAAGTCGGCTGAGCGCGGAGGCGGTTCCTGTAACAAGAAGACAATTTGTCTATTGTAACTCTTTCCAAAATTGATCGGAAACTTCTGCCATCTTCTCACGCACTGTTATGAGAAAAGGAAAAGAAAAAGCGGAGAAACTTTTCGGGGGCGGGCCAAGAAAGTTTGGGCGAAATTTCAACGAGATTAAGACGGCTTTTCTCCAACTTTCTCCTAACGACTCTTGAGCATTAATAAATTCGACCGTAAACATGGGCGAAAACTTATTTACTTTCATGGCGTATACATAAATGAAACTTCTTTGTTTTCGTGGCGCAACCATAATTGAAACTTGCTTGCTTTCACGGCGTAACAATAAACGAAACTTGCTTACTTTCACGGCGTAACCATAAATGAAACTTGCTTACTTTCACGGCGTAACCATAAATGAAACTTGCTTAAATGAAACTTGTTTACTTTCACGGCTAACCATACATGAAACTTGAAACTTGTTTACTTTCTTGTTTACTTCACGGCGTAACCATAAATGAAACTTGCTTACTTTCACGGCGTAACCATAAATGAAACTTGTTTACTTTCACGGCGTAACCATAAATGAAACTTGTTTACTTTCACGGCGTAACCAATAATACGAAACTTGTTTACTTTCACACTTTCACGGGCGTGGCGTAACCATAAATGAAACTTGTTTACTTTCACGGCGTAACCACAATATGAAACTTGTTTACTTTCACAGGTAACATAAATGAAACTTGTTTACTGTCACGGCATAAGCACATATGAAACTTGTTTGCTTTCAAGGCGTAACCATAAATGAAACTTGTTTACTTTCACGGCGTAACCATAAATGAAACTTGTTTACTTTCACGGCGTAACCATAAATGAAACTTGTTTACTTTCACGGCGTAACCATAAATGAAACTTGTTTACTTTCACGGCGTTGCTTTCACCATAACATGAAACTTGTTTACTTTCACGGCGTAACCATAAATGAAACTTGTTTACTTTCACGGCGTAACCATAAATGAAACTTGTTTAACCAACCATAAATGAAACTTGTTTAAACTTTCACTGCGTAACCATAAAAACTGAAAACTAATGAAACTTTTTATTTCATTGTAACCATAATCGAAACTTGTAACCATAAATGAAACTTGTTTATTTTCACGGCGTAACCATAAATGAAACTTGTTTATTTTCACGGCGTAACCATAAATGAAACTTGTTTACTTTCACGGCGTAACCATAAATTAAACTTGTTTACTTTCACTGCGTAACCATAAATGAAACTTCTTTACTTTACCTGGGTAACTATAAAAGAAACTTGTTTACTTTCACGGTGTAACCGTAAATGAAACACGAATAATTTTATGGCGTAACCACAATGTAAAGTTGTTCACTTTCAAGGCGTAGCGATAAATGAAACTTGTTTGCTTTCATGGTGCAATCATAAATGAAATTTGTTTGCTGTCACGGCGTAACCAAAAATGAAACCTGTTTACTTTTGTTACAAAACCATAAATGAAACAGCTCCATCTCTTTTTAAATAATTCTACAAGCGAGTCGTCCCGAAGCTTGTTGACTTAATAAGGTCACGAAAACGGGAAATTATGATTATAAAAAGAGCTAATTACCATATAAAATTGGTCGCATCAAAGATAATACATATAAAAACAAATATTAACATGTTCCTCCCATATCTACTGACTCAGAACGAAGCCAGGGAAGATACAACGTCTTCCACTGCACATATTGCACAAATCATCTAAAGTTCTAAACTCTCATTCACTCCCATACCTCCTGAACGCATGAAATTGGTAAGCAATAGAATTCTATGGCGAAAGCACCCGTTTCTCGGGCCCGACTCGTCAACAAACCGGGTAAATGTTTCTCTACCCTCACTTTCCTCATGATAGTATATTTCTCACTACCTCAATCCTTCTTCCTTCATTTACACCTAGCAGATAACTCAAATGTTATCACTTGTTTCTCCCCATTCCCCAGCCTTATTCTATTTCATACTGAAAATGATAGTCAGTAATCTATTCTTAAGCTGCTATGGGCGCCCAAAATGATTTTTGTCTTTCAAAACTTTTGCAGAGCTTCAGGGACTCTTCTTCAACCTGTTCCGGATTTCTCGTCTCCGCTTTATCTGCAGTCATCCATAACGCACATACAGGAACATGCATTTTTATATTCTATGCTTATTTTATCAATTCATGTTAAAACAGGTTTCTTCCTCAAGCTCCTCAATTCATTTATATATATCCAGATATATACGTACATACATACATATACATATCTATAAATATAATATATATATATATATAAATATATATATATATATATATATATATATATATATATATATATATATACATATATATATAAATAAATATATTACACACACATATATATATATATATATATATATATATATATATATATATATATATATATATATATATATTTATATATATATATATATATATATATATATATATATATATATATATATATATATATATATATATAAAATTCAGCAAGTTGACAGCGTATGCCAGGTGCGTGCGTTGCAAGACAGAGAGAGAGAGAGAGAGAGAGAGAGAGAGAGAGAGAGAGAGAGAGAGAGAGAGAGAGAGAGAGAGAGAGAGTAAAACACAAAACCTTGAAAAAATGGCTTTCAATATCAGATCCATTTGTCCTTCCGTCTTTGCAGGAAGACATATGGGATGCTACGAATCGTAATGGAGTTTTTCTTATCTATATTTTTCCCCTTTTTATGCCAACAGGCTGATGGGAATCTGAAGCCTTTTTATCCGCTTTCCTGTTATACGTTTCCGTAACCAGCATCCATACTAATGGAAAATACGATAAGAAAAGACTTTTTCAATGTTTTTCTCAGTTGAAAAAAGAAAAGAAAAAGAAATGGTTGTGCGACAAATAGATGCCAAAATCAGTCGATTTCAGAGGAGTGTCAATGGGTTTAGAAAATATGACAAAGTTATTTGATATAATTATGGCTATTCGAGACCTCCCATGATTAAAACTACTATTTCAAAGTGCATAAAAAATAAATATACAGAGAATATAAGTACTATATGGCATCAATAAATGTATAACTCAATATATACAAAACTACACAAACAGGTAAAAACTGCGCCGAAGTTTCTTCGGCGCAATCGAGTTTTCTGTAGAGCCGCTACAGTGTATAATCAAGGCCACCGAAAATACATCTATCTTTCGGTGTATTAGCCGCGGTGCATGAAACTTTAACCAAGGCCCGGTGGTGACCTTTCCTACATCGTTGCCAGAAGCACGATTATGGCTAACTTTAACCTTAAATAAGATAAAAAGTACTGAGGCTAGAGGGCTGCAATTTGGTATGTTTGATGATTGGAGGGTGAATGATCAACATACCAACTTGCAGCCCTCTAGCATCAGCAGTCTTTAAGATCTGAGGGCGGACAGAAAAAGTGGGGACAGAATAATGTGCGGACGGACAGACAAAGCCGACACAATAGTTTTCTTTTACAGAACACTAAAAACGGTGGGCAATGACTTTAGAGCAAGGAGGAATAAAAGTTCAAGATATGGCAGTAACAGGTCAAACAGTTTGTGCAGTAACAGTCGGGTTGAAATTAATTTTAAAATTTCTTCAATGAAGGCTAAGAAGAACAATCACTTTCTGTGATGACCAGGATACAAGACCCTTTACTTGTGAGTACAACCAAGATTTGTACAGAAAAAAAAAATTGAATGGTCTTATTGTATCCTAAATCTTTTCAATTCCCTCTCAGCAGTTGCCCAATAACTCCAGTGTTTGTGAAAGTTGGTCTTTGTCTTCCATCTGAAAATAATTAAGCAACTTTGATTGCCCTTCCCAACAAATCTTTCTGTCGTTTAGAGTAATTGGTTATGTCATTGGAATGACTTGTCTGTCAGTCTTTACTTCTCTCAGGAAGCTGGATTATGGGAAAATTTAGGAGTTTTTTTTATATAAATTTTGCGAAATAAATCACTTTGTTCCACTGAGCTGGTGAATGTTGGTGTAGATGATATGATAAGTATTAATACAGGATTTTATTTAAGAACCCTTTTTATACATTTAATTATACAATTAAGTCCAATATCTGACGGAGGCTTTAAACCACAGAGAACAAAAACATCCCATTTCTCAATCCTGTACATTTACTAAGGTTATATTATAAGCTGCAGTCCTTCAT
This sequence comes from Macrobrachium rosenbergii, assembly GCF_040412425.1. Classification (NCBI taxonomy): domain Eukaryota; kingdom Metazoa; phylum Arthropoda; class Malacostraca; order Decapoda; family Palaemonidae; genus Macrobrachium; species Macrobrachium rosenbergii. Next base: position 64,971,472 of record NC_089743.1, read on the forward strand.
ATAGTTGTCAGCTTTTTCCTGCTCAACAAAATGAATTTTACACGAGAGAGAGAGAGAGAGAGAGAGAGAGAGAGAGAGAGAGAGAGAGAGAGAGAGAGAGAGAGAGAGAGAGAGAATGTAATAAGCAGAGGATATTGGCGTCATAATGCTAAAATTCGCTCCCTTATTTAAACGTAGGGTCTCTCTTATAAGGTCTCATAACCAGGCCCAAAAAAGAAAGAGAGAAAAAAAACTCAGCTTCATAAAGTCGTTTATGTAAAATAAAAAAAAGAGGGCGTCAGGTCCAGTGCTATGTAGATATTCCGCTCTGGAAAACGTTCTTCCCAGTTTGAAAAGAAATAAAAAAATTAATAAAACTCAAAATGCTATAATGAGCATATACAGTACTCTGTAGGGAATAACCAACAACAAAAAATGAAGTTTTCTAAAGATTTATGCATATATACGTATATATAAAATATAAATATTATATATATATATATATATATATATATATATATATATATATATATATATATATATATATATATATATACAGGCATACATATATATATATATATATATATATATATATATATATATATATATATATATATATATATATATATATATATATATATATATATAATATATATATAATAA
>NC_089743.1:64977113-64992113 GCF_040412425.1 Macrobrachium rosenbergii
TGTCTGTATCGAAAAACTGAAGAGAGAGCTGGAGGTTTCGGCACTTAATGAGGCCGTTATAAAAGGGAAAAACATTTATAATTGAGAGGGACTATTATTGACTGTGATGTAGGACAAGGGGCCACGTAGCCCTCGTACTAGGAAGAATGTGGAGAATCGTGAAAGAATGCAAATGTTAATCCGAGGATTGTGAGGGTGAAAGTTAAGGGCAGCAGCAGAAGAAGTAGAGGGAGCAAGCGCGCATGGTCCAGGAATGCGAAAGAGTGAACACGGAATTTTCTGGGGGAGTGTGACTCTGTGCTTAGCTAGGTTTGGAGAATGACAGACTTGTTTGAAAATAAATAAAAATTGGCTGATTTTAAAAATACCTAAGTAGGAGTTTTTGAGGTGTATACTCATTCAGAGATGGATCAGTGGGTCAGTATGGAGTTTTGAATGTACAATGAAGATGTGCTTACGGTGATGATGAAATGAGATCTACAGTACCGCGAAAATATAGCAATTGAAGTACAACTGCAGGACAGAGAGCAGAACATGCAGAAGTAAACAAAAAATAAAAAGGATGAAAGGTAGTCAGAGACAAAGTGAGAGAGAAAGCAGTAATAAAAAATTAACCTCAGTCATGAATTAGGTAAATTACTTTATCAAAACAGAATTTGTACTGGAAGGAAGAGTATGCAGAAAGAAAGTCTCGAACTGGTTTTAAAATAACAGATGATGCCAAAAGAAAATTGAATCGATCATTCTTATAGAAGTGACTGTTGGAGATGTAAAAAGGGCAATTGATAAGATAAAGCCACTAGTAGTTCATGAGATTTCAAGTGCGATACGGATGTCTGGAAGTGACCGTGCAACTTAGCAGATGTCCAGGATGTGGAAGGAATGTTTGGATGATGGAAAGGTTCACAAATCATGGACGACAGGAATAATTTTCTTAGTATGAGAGAAAAGATGAAAGGATAGAGTGCAAGAATTATGGGGACAATTTACTGAGCAAGCCTGGAAAGATTCATGATGGGGCTTTGGCTGAAAATGTAAGAAAGATAACTGAAAGATTGGAAATGGAGAAACTCTGCAATAGTTAAAAGATATTAATGAAAATCTTGAAAATGTTGAAATAAAAATAAACCTTTACGTACTTTGAAAAGGGGTAGGGAAATAGTTACCATGAGCCTGTGATTAAAAAAATTTGCACAGGTGAAAAGATGGCCAATGAGAGAGCAAGTAATAGGTAAAGTTGAGTGACGCAGTGTGTTGGAGGGCGGAGGCGGGGGAAGTTTGACACTTGGCTAACGTGTCTTATTTATAGGCATGAGAAGCTGACACTGGGGAGTTTTCTGCTCAGGGGTTCATCCTTAATACCCAGTTAAAGCATGAACGTGGTAGTGACTGCAACTATATTTCTCTTTCTCTCTCTCTCTCTCTCGTATATATATATATATATATATATATATATATATATATATATATATATATATATATATATATATATATATATATATATATATATATATATATATGATTTTATCACATTATATGATTCATATACAATCAGTTTAACTTTTACAAACGTCCTTTAATATCAATTGTTTCTACAAACGTCCTTTAATATATTTTCATAATATATTTTCATATATGGCAGTGTTCCCGAAGGAAAATTTTTAGTTGATAATAAGTTAGTCCACGGACGACGAACTTATTATCAACTAAAAATTCCCTTCGGTAACATATATGAAAATATATTATTCCGAGTTAGAGCGAATTGGATATTAAAGGACGTTTGTAGCTTATTGATTATATATATATATATATATATATATATATATATATATATATATATATATATATATATATATATATATATATATATATATATATTCACTAGTATTACGCCACAAATATCCTTTCACTAATTCACTATACCTTGGGAATAACTGACAACCAACGGGTGGTCTAAGCCACTGTCTATCATTGTTCCTAAACCAGGTGTCGGTTCGAATCCTACCGGGGACGAAGCTCTCATCAATTATAATTCCCCTTGGGTGGAAATTATTTCCAGGGTATAGCAAATTGGATATTTAACTATGTTTGTACCGTAATATTCATGAATATAAAAACGTAGTAAAATGCACACATACACACACATATATGTATATATATATATATATATATATATATATATATATATATATATATATATATATATATATATATATATATATATATATATATATATGAGAGAGAGAGAGAGAGAGAGAGAGAGAGAGAGAGATCAATGCCCGTAAGCAATCTAATTACTCAATTCTACTTCCACCACGAAATACATTACCTCAGCCGTAATTCTAGAAGAACAACGAGAGTGAGATTACATTTCCAACAAACGGAAAGTGAGGAGGAGGAGGAGGAGGAGGAGGAGGAGGAGGAGGAGGAGGAGGAGGAGGTGGTGGAAAAAGGGGGTTAGTTAGAACTGAGAGAGCTCGAGGGGAGGGCCCTTCTGACTTCAGCTGTCGATAATTTCGGCAGGCCCTTGTCGGAAGCGTGACGTCACGCAACGGCTTACGGTGATTGGATATTGTTGTTATTGGGTGGTGGGATGTCGTTTCCTTCGCAGAAATTAAAGATAAAAGGTGAATGAAAAAAAATCGTACCTGGGTTTTTATTCAACTGTGTCAGCAGCTGTTAGTAAGTGTTCAGGTGAACCGAACGAAGTGTTGTAATAAAAAGATTATATGCATGTATTCAAATCAAACAAATATTATATTTGGAAATATTGTTATATTACGATGTCAGCAGCAAGTTAATGACCACAGCTGCGCCTTCAGATATTAAGGGTACGCCAAACTTCTTTGTCAAAAAAGTCATTATTACCTCACAGAACAATTTGTCAGATCATACTTTCATAGAGCGCCAATCCTCATATATGTCTATGGTACTGGATCATTCACCTGCCACAAATGGTCTAAAAAAAATAGAAGTGAATAATATGAATTGTTTGTCGAGCTATTTCGAGCTGACAATGAATGCAGTTGTGTTGGAGTGCAAGAGACATTAATCGATAACACAAGTCGGTAGCAGCGACAATGTCGATTACCAAACATTGATAAATAAAATCATGGTTTGAATAATGGTTCTTCTCTAGGTGCCAAGGGATGCTGCCACCCAGTAGGGGCATCTTGAGGAATCATTCTGACACAGAATGCGGAGGAAAACATTTAAAGTCATTTAATCCTTGTTATTATTTTTTGGGGTTTTGTTTTATGCAAAACGGGCACACACACATTCATATACCTTCTTATAATGAGGTCTGACGTCACCAAGTTACTGGACCATATTTTGAGTTGAAAAGCGTTTCCTCAACTCTAGCTCTTAAAATGTTTTAAACAAACCCTTCCCTCCAGCTTTCAGCTCTTGTAAAACTGATTATTATTTCAAATGTTCACATTCGTTTCCGCTCTGATGACGGTGCATGTGCAATGAAACTGGTTTACCGACGTCATTTGGAGGAGGTCAAATGAGAGAGAATTTAGGACAACAGCTGTTTCGTACGTTCATTCTGCTTCCAGGAAGAAAGCATTTCACTGTGTGAAGAAAATAACTTTAGCACGATGGTCTAAATCTTTTAGTAATTTTTGTCTGCGCAAGGACACACAACACATATAATACTCATATATAAATACATGAATATATTAAATGTAATACACACACACACACACACACACACACACACATATATATATATATATATATATATATATATATATATATATATATATATAAAATGACAGATTCACCGACAAGCAAGACCCATTACAAGCTCGGAAACACCAGGGAATGGAACTCACCTAACTTGGTTTATTACGATATCATGTATGCTGTGTATTACCGAAAGCCCCTTTAAAGAAGGGTGATACATTCCAGAACATCCGAAAACATTTGCGAACTGAACACAGATAAATGACTTGCAACTATCATCAGCAATGGTGGACTATGTCAGTTACAAATGCACAACCCATCTGTCTCAAAAACATAAGCAATTTCAGATGTGTATAATCATACATAAACATGAGTCAGATTCTAGAAAAATCATAAGCAATGTAATTTAACTATTCATTATGTAATTAGTCTGCCATTTTCGGAATCACAAGAATGAACACGATATGAATCATACCAGTATTATCGGTAGTAGGGTATTTGCGATTTCTTAAAATTCAACTGAGATCTTTGATTCGGTGAGTAAAAAGTCGCGTGCGCACAAAACTGGCCATATTTACAAGCATCACACTAACATGGCTTGCGTGGAACCGAAAAGTTAACGTCGCTTTCCTTCACAAAAGATGAAAAAATAGGCACAGTAATAGTAAAAACTGCACTTCAGCCTCCCCCCAAGTTTCTCACCTTAGGTAACAGTAACCTATGAACAATTCAAGAAACGCTTGTTTCTCATTTAAGTAACATCATCAAACGATTTTCTTCAAACAGTTACAAAGGCATATCGATCAGATTCTGACTCCTAAAAAATAATGCACAGTTATAAAATCAATTTGGTGATGGTAAGTGACATACTCTGTACAAACAAAAGAAGTAAGATAACAGAATCTGGAACCTGTGTAGTTTATTAATTGAAATTCGGAGGAGGCGTGTAAGCCTTACGATATACAACATTGGTGTTACTATTATTATTATTATTATTATTATTATTATTATTATTATTATTATTATTATTATTATTATTATTCAGAAGATGAACCCTATTCATACGGAACAAACCCACAGGGGCCATCGACTTGAAATTCAAGCCTCCAAAGAATATGGTGTTTATTCGAAAGAAGTAACAGAAGGTACAGGGAAATATAGAAAGAAGAGATCAGTTATTGGAAAAAACCGATATATTAACAAATTAATTGGTATCAAAGTAATTAACTTAAGGAAACAAATAACAACAAGAACAATATCAACATCACACACGGGATCAGCAACTCCACCTCGTTGTTTTGCTAATTACACGACGTAAGAAACCACACAACCAGACACTGCAGTGAATGGCCGCTTGCATTTTGGAGATCAATTGGACTCCATCCACGTGAAACCCAGCTTTAGGGCAGGACTCCGTCCTTCGGAAGGAAGCTATTTATCATTCAGGTCGCGAAACGCCACAAACCGAACGGGTCTTGCACGTACGTTCGGGAGAGTTATCGTACAACTGCTTACAGCCGCATACGTCCGATTGATAAACAGCACGGAGGCTAAGACTCTATTCCGCAAACAGGCGGTTGTTCCGGTATTTTCGACTTTCGATTCTTCCGTCGAAAAGACGGATGGACTGGGTGCAACAATGCGATACAACTTCCTTCTGGTGGTTAAGTGCTTCGCTTTTACGAGAACAGAGGGTGCTTGCATAGGAGTAAGCTTCGTAAACCTCGCTGGTTGCTATTGACAGATTTGGCCTCTGAAGAATGACACGAAATGAAAATGGCCTAAGCTAACGACAATCGTTTCACGAACAGTGACAACAATAACGTGCAAAATATAGAACTGGTGATTCAATTCCTGAACCAAGTTATTTTTTACGGAATTAAAGTGCATTTAACTCTAAGCAAGTCGTAAAAGTATATTCTTTTGAAATGCATTTCTGGTAAAGCGCATGTTGAAGGGGTAACTAGAGGTATGAATATTGTAGATAATGAAGATAATTTATACAAGTTAGCATACATGAAAGTACAAACCAGAGTGCAATGAGATTGTGAATTTGACCATGCAAACCGATTAAATACTGAAAACGTGCATGATAAAACAAATGGATGAAACAATCGTAAGAAACCGAGTGTAATGCTATTCAGCAAGTACTCCAAAATAAAATACTTGCAAGAACAAAATACATAAACACATATTAAACATAAACAAGAACACACCAACGTGTACATTACAAAAAAAAAAAAAAAAAGACGCGCATAGTGTGAGCCAACAACTCGAACATAAAGAAAAAAAAAAAAACCTGCAGGAGTGTTTTTACAGCCATCCGTACGCCCAAACACAATGCAGTTCGAGGCGCAAAATTCCCAATAAAACACGCGAGCTTCCCAGAGATAAAATCTTCGCCCGGATATGTGACTTGATTTCAGAGCTAACCCACTTGAGCGGCCGAGTCATCTGGCTTCGTGGAGGGAGGGAGGGAGAGAGGGAGGGAGGGACCTCGAAGAGGTTTCGTTGGTGCATTGTCAAATGAATATTTCAAGAATATAGGGCTTCTTGTTTGTCGTCATTTCTGTATTCTTTGGATTTCAAGTCAATGGTCTTTGCAGGCTTGTTCCATACGAATAGGGTTTATCTTCTGAATAATAATAATAATAATAATAATAATAATAATAATAATAATAATAATAATAATAATAATAATAATAATAATAATGCTTGTCGCAGTTTTTTATTTATTGAATTTCGAGGCAATGGCCCTTGTAGGCTTGTTCCATATGAATAAGGGGTTTATCTTCTCAATAATAATAATAATAATAATAATAATAATAATAATAATAATAATAATAATAATAATAATAATAATAATAATCTGATAATAGCATGGGTCACTGAAATGGTGAAAAAATCCACAGTGGTGTAAATGTTATTATATATTTAAGTTTAGACCACTGTGGATTTCTTCACCAATAATGATAACAATAATACTATCCTATTTGTTGGATGGGATGGACTATCAAAATAATGTACAATGACTAATAGCTATGACATAAGGTGTTAAGCACTTGAAACGTGGGCTATTCGATAACTGCAATGAATGACATATAGTGCCTTGAATATGTAAAATTCAGCCACATCAAGTGAGGTACATAGTTAATTTGTAGAGCGTATCTTTTAAACATAATAAAACATAATTTTTACTAACACCTCTCTTTGTTTTTACTTTTTTAACCAAAGATACTGACAACCAAGAATCTAATCAATGGATGCCAGCCTTTTTGTAAATCAAAGCTTTAAGGGACACTGGGCTTTAAGTGATCATAAATAAATACCTTGGTCTTGCCAGCTTTTCTCATTTCCTTAATCCTTCAGTAACTTGATCTCTTTTTTAACAATGAAGATGAAGTCTGATTTACTATTCCAAAGTGTAGTCAGGTAAGGTTAATCTGAGAATAATGTAATCAGTATTGTCTGGCACTGGAATGAAAAATGGACAGTCTCAACCGATTATTTTAAAGTCTTGAATATTTCTTCTATGATTATCCTGGAGCTTAAGTTTGAAGGGCACGGTAGCTATAGCTAGATATTCATCGTTGTTCTACATATTCTCTTTGTTTACACTTTGACGCAAAAGCACAAATTACTAGGCTTCAAGGAAGTATGGCGGTAAATTCGTAGATTTTTAAAGAACAAGTTGGATTTTATTTGACAGTAACCATTATCTTCACAAAACTATCTTGTCGAGAGAGAGACTGTATCAATGTAAAGTAAGTTCTCAGGTTGGTAATTGTTTTGGCTATCTAATCTTTATTGTAGAATAAGTTCTCAGGCTGGTAGTCATTATGGCTATATAATTTTTTTCAGAAGGGATAAAAAAAAAGACATAAGTAGAAGTATATTAGAGGAGAAGAGGTGGTCGCAGATGAAACTGCGAGGTAGTGAAGAGAAGCTGCAGATTATTGAAAGTCTAGAAATGATGGATACATTTTACAAACCTATTTTTAAATGATACTTAATTTTAAAAAACCTATTGTCAAATGAGACATGCCTTTAACGAACCTGTGATGATACGTGCTTTTAACTAATCTATTTTCTCAACATTCCCTAAACACAACAAACTGGTTCAATACACTGACTCATTTTTCCATGTCTGCTCACCGTTTTATCGCGTCTTGCTATCTCTACGTTTCTTACTTTTTCAGTCCTCCAGCTTCTTTCATTCAAATATTCATTCTTGCCTCCAAAGGCAGTCTTCTTTCATTCCACACCTGTTGCAAAGCCCCATCTATCTCCTCTCATTTAGGAATCACCTTTTTCCCTTTCTATCATCCATGACATGTACTCTCAAGTACGTGTGTATTCCTGTTACTCGTATTCATATACAAATTAGTTTTGCTGGCACTATTCTGGTGGAAATTTATTTGGAAAGTCATCGTCTTGTAAACGATGACTTTCAGAATGAATTTTCACCAGTCTTGGAGGCAAGACTTTGAATATTTGAATGAAAGGATCTGGAGGACTGAAAAGGCAAGAAACGTAGAGATACGAAAACACGATAAAACAGCAAACATGTATGGAAAAATGAGTCAGTGTGTTTAGGGACTGTTGAGAAAATAGGTTAGCTAAAAGTATGTATCATCACAGGTTCGTTAAAAGCATGTATCATTTTACAGTAAGTTTTTAAAAATTAAGTATCATTTGAAAATAAGTTTGTTAATGTATGCATCATTTAAAAATAGGTTTGTTAAAACTATGTATCATTTAAAACTACGTCTGTGAAAGTACGTTTCATTTGGCAGGTCTGAGGGGGCTGGAGTGGGGTTAATATACACAATATTGACGTGATAAAATGAACAGTGCCTTTTCTAGAAAGAGGGTGTTTGTAACAGTTGCATGAACAATACTATGAAGTTCCAGCACAGAGCATAGCGGAGCGACCATAATGTTCCGAAAACAGTTTTTTCTTTGCCCTGGTTTGTTCTTGATTCATTAGCAAAGGTTTAATGCAAAAATGCTAGCAAAGGATGAATGCAAAAATGCTAGCAAAGGATGAATGCAAAAATGCTAGCAAAGGATGAATGCAAAATTGATAGCAAAGGATGAATGCAAAAATGATAGCAAAGGATGAATGCAAAAATGATAGCAAAGGATGAATGCAGAAATGCCAGCAAAGGATGAATGCAAAAATAATAGCAAAGGATGAATGCAAAATTGATAGCAAAGGATGAATGGAAAAATGGTAGCAAAGGATGAATGCAAAAATGGTAGCAAAGGATGAATGCAAAAATGGTAGCAAAGGATGAATGCAAAAAGATAGCAAAGGATGAATGCAAAATTGATAGCAAAGGATGAATGCAAAAATGATAGCAAAGGATGAATGCAAAAATGGTAGCAAAGGATGAATGCAAAAATAGTAGGAAAGGATGAATGCAAAAATGGTAGGAAAGGATGAATGCAAAAATAATAGCAAAGGATGAATGCAAAATTGATAGCAAAGGATGAATGCAAAAATGGTAGCAAAGGATGAATGCAAAAATGGTAGCAAAGGATGAATGCAAAAATGATAGCAAAGGATGAATGCAAAAATGCAGATGTCTTTTTTTTTTTAAACATCTTATGGTAATTGTTAAAAAGATGTATGATTTTTATTCTCAAACTGATATGGATACATTTGTAGTCTCCGCCATACATTTCCGACAGGCAGGTCAGCACGAAACACACGCAATGATGCGAAAACATATTATGCTGCAAAAGTTCTACAGTGCGAAAACGTTTTTAGGCGGAGGATAACTGTGACAACACGGGAGATGAACAACGCCAACATTTTCCCATGAGAATTAACTCCCGGTCCACGTCCTGAATTTAAATGAGTTACGGTCATTACATCACTTCCGAAGCAATTAGTTTTTACCTCAGTCATTATAATTCTAGCCGGTTACACCACAATCCTTCGGTAATGAAATTGCACAGAAAAACAAAAACACAACCAGCAACGTTCCGCGGCGGAACAACACTTGAATATGAACTATGTGATGTCGCGACTGTAAGCAATGTCCACATACTGACATCAAAATGGCTATCACTTTCCGTTCATTGCATACTTGTAATGGTCTTTTCACAGTAATATCAATGACAGAAATGGGATTCAAATGACAAGGGCAGCTTAAATCTGAACGATGGTTTTAAGTGTCCTGTTGAATTTATTCATCAGTCTTCTAAATTACAGGTAGAAACGAAGCTAAATAAAATATCAAAACATGACGCACAATATAAGTAAAATTTTCGAAATGATTTTTTGCATGAAGCACAGCACAGGTAAAATTCTAGAAATTATTTTTCGCATGAAGCACAATTTAAGTAAATTTCTCGAAATTATTTTTTTGCATGAAGCATAATATACTGTAAATGAAATTCTGGAAATGATTTTTTGCACGAATCACAATATAAGTAAAATTCTCGAAATAATTTTTTGCACGAAGCCCAATATACAGTAAGTAAAATTCTCGTAATCATTTTTTTCATGAAGCACAGTATATGCAAAATTTTCCTAACAATTTTTCACATGAAGCATAATATAAGTAAAATTCTCGAAATTATTTTTTGCGTGAAGCATAAAATAAGTGAAATTCTAGAAATGATTTTTTTGCACGAATCACAATATAAATAAAAGTCTCGTAATTATTCTTTACACATGAAGCACAACATAAGTAAAATTCTAGTAATAATATTTTTCATGAAGCACAATATATGCAAAATTCTTTTAATCATTTTTCACGTGAAGCAGAATATAGGCAAAATTCCCGAATTAATTTTTTTTTGCATGAAGTACAATGTAAATAAAATTCTCGAAATCGTTTCTTGCATGAAGCACAATATATGTACAATTCTCGTAATTATTTTTTCAACATTATTACCTTTATTCGATTCAAAACAACTTCACTATATATTTATTCTTCTTTTCCTCCAGCAAAGTGAAAAAAGAAAAGCACAATAAAAAGATTTATTTCGACTACAGATGGACGAGAACCTCGAATACCATCAACGACTGTGAGAGAGAAAGGCCCCTTGGAATATATTATGGACATAAACCGTTCGGATTACGATGGGAATAAATCTCTCTCACTCTCTTTTTCTCTCCAATTCAGCTAGGGAAATGAATTCTTTCTCTCTTGAATTCTTTGGAGAGAAGCTAGTTCTAACTCTTGCTCCCTTGTTTCTCTCATACACTGCTGAATGGACGCATACAAGGAATTGAGCTATTTCTTCTGCAGCCTGTCTCTCTCTCTCTCCAAAAGGCTTCCTTACGGGAGAGCAGCAATAGCGCCATATTATTAATAAGGCACTTTTAGGTAATTGCCTTCTTATAACGGCAAGTTTATAGACTTACTTCATAATCACTCTATGAATCTTTCAATTTTTTATTTGTTTCAAGTATCCCAATTAAGGTGTTTCAGTATTCACAGCCTTGGAATGACCTGTGGCAATAATTATGTTCTATATGATAAGTACGTTACTATGCAAATAAGAATGGACGGGATCTTCCTTGTGTATATTTGAAACTGGATACGCTGTCACTTCTGTCCAAAGAAATGTTTCTTCTTCTTCTTCTTCAAGAAAGGCAGACAGACTTACTCCTCCCCCACCTCCCGAGACAGCCAAGCATCTAACTTGGGACACCTAGGTTGTATCCTTTACGTCAAAAATGGGACCAGTGTACCGCCCAGACACTGCTGACAAGGGACAGCATCTTCTACATCTCTATGCTGCTCAGCAGACACAGCCGTGAGGAGGGGGAGGGGCCGGGACAGGGAATGAGGATCACCTCGTGACTATCAAGTAGCGCCATTATTACGGCATAGAATTAAGCTGAAGGCGTCCGTGTGCTAAAATGAAGGAGGGAGGGAGGGAGAGACAGAGACACACAGAGAGAGAGGGAGGGGAAGGGGAGGGGCGGGTTTGGGAGATCTCTAGAGGTTGCGGGATGAATGCTGATGATGTCCTCCGGCAAAGAAGTGAACTTGAAGGGAAATATGAGGGTAATGAGAATCAAAAAAACGAGAGAGAGAGAGAGAGAGAGAGAGAGAGAGAGAGAGAGAGAGAGAGAGAGAGAGAGAGAGAGAGAGAATGTTTTGGAAATTGTTTACATATGAGGAATTATATCAGTGTGCTTATTTATGCTTGCAGATATGCACGCATAATTAGAGAAGTGAAATCGAAGGGAAATATGAGGGTAACGAGCATAAAAAAAAACGAGAGAGAGAGAGAGAGAGAGAGAGAGAGAGCAATCACGAGTTTATATTGGGTCGGGATAAGACGAGAGTTAGGCAATAAGGTCAGACACAGAGGCACACCAATTAATTTGATGAAAAGAAGGAAAGGAGGTAATCTGCCATTAAACAGTTCTTGTAAAATGATTGCGTATAAGGAAGTCAGTCTGAGGAACCAGAAAATTTAATATAAGTTTAACAGAACCAGAGGGTGCTTCAGACTCTTCTAGTGGCTTTTCAAGACTTCGTAAATCAGCAACATGTTATTTGACATCTTAATTGGAAACAAGAGAGAGAGAGAGAGAGAGAGAGAGAGAGAGAGAGAGAGAGAGAGAGAGAATGTTTTTAGATATATGATTTTCTAAACGTTCTAATTCTGATAGAGAGGCAGTCACATCAAATGTCCCCTGGATAAAATCATATAAAATATTAAATAAATATTACGTAAACATATGAGAACCTAATATGAAATTACTCCTTTAATCACTCATTTCCATAACAGTTTGCTGTCTTTTCCCTGTCAATGCTGGTGTCCCTTAAGGATATATTCTCTCTCCAAACTGTTTCCTCCTCTTCACTGATGATTTTCACAATCATCTCTCCTTCCTTCTCAATCCTCCACACACTCTTGTTCTCAATCTTCCCTTGCCTAATTCTGCTAACACAGGTCACGATAACACAACAGACTGGGGCAAACAAAGGTTACGATAACTCGTTCCATTGTTTACAGTGAAAAATAGTTTTCTTCTTTATCGTACAATACTTATTGTTTACAGTATATACAATCTGACAGATTCAAGTATCGCAAATCTCTTGAGCTATTGCTTTATCAATCCCGGAAGTTTCACACGAGGTACCAGGCCAAGTCTGCTCGTAAGATACTGGGCGTGGTCTTTACACGATGTTTATACAGGTACTGTTTCTGCAAGCAGCTCCACTACATTTATATGAGATATTCCTACCCCTGAAAGAGCTGAATGGAGCCTCATACCTTGAATCAGCGTCACCAATTCACTGTTTAATCACTATGCACTAATCTGGACCTTGTTGAAAAGACTGTCTTTACGTCACCACTTCCTTGAATAGCGAATTCTGACATCCGATATGACCGGTCTCTAAGATCTTGTACTTCTGTTTTGTAAATAAAGTACCCTATTTTTTCCTTTTTCCTGATTTACATTTATCTATTTGTTATTTTCTTTTCAACGTTTACTCTTTTTCACATACAGTCTTTATATTATTGATAAGCTTGCTTTGCAAGACAATGGCCGTTTTGCCGTGTTCTATAATAATAATAATAATAATAATAATAATAATAATAATAATAATAATAATAATAATAATAATAATAAAGGCATCTATCTTTCTGTGGTTCCTAAATTACCCAAACTTACTCCAGGCAATAGACAGAGGTTACCACATACCATGAGTAGGTCATTATTTTTATTGATGCATTTTTTGTTTCATTGCTTTGTTCCTACAGAGGCTGTGCTGGATGGCGTTCCTGTCAGTATATACCGTCCTATTACAACCATAAGAAAAAGAAGAAGGAACAACTAAATTTAAAAGGAAAAATGTATGTTGACAACTACGTATGCACCTTAAATAAGGAAGGGGAAGTGGTGGTTAAAAACAGAAGGAGCTGGGGGAGGGATTTGAAGGAATAACAACCATAAGAAAAGAAGAAACAAGGAACAATTAAATGTAAGAGGAAAATGGATGCTGAAAACTACGTATGCTCCATGAGTGAAAAGGAATAAATAAGGAAGAGGGAGTGGAAAGGGTCTGAGGATGGGGAAGGGGGAGGGATTGAAGGAAGAAGAGACGAACGACTGATGATTAAGGATGGAAAGGAAAACGGAAACGAACGGATGACGTAAACAACAAATGATGATAAAGAGGTTTGTGAGCTTGTGGGAAAAATAATTGCCGAAGGTGAGGCAAAAAAAAAAAAAGAAAAAGAAAAAAAGAGTAAGAGGAAGAGCAGGAAGACGGATTGGAGGAGGTGGATGAAGAGGAAAGGCATGAACCCTTATAAGTTAATGAGGGCAATTTGGAGGGAAATTAATCCAACAGCCGGAGGAAAAATGGGGAGGAATATATTAAGCTTAAATACACAGCAGAAAACACTCATTATCAACGATAGCTTTCTGATTCAGAGCCAGACAATGGGTCTATTAATAGCCTCGATAAATAAACCCGACCATTTCAAAAGTTCTATCAAACTCCCCCAGGCCGCCTTAATTAGCATTCAAATGAATCGAAGATTACTCTGACATTTTAAGGCTTTCGAACAGAGAGTTCTAACAATGACGCGGCTTCCAGTGAAGCTAATGTATATATATATATATATATATATATATATATATATATATATATATATATATATATATATATATATATATATATATATATAGAGAGAGAGAGAGAGAGAGAGAGAGAGAGAAGGCCGAAGTGAGGAAATTGACACAACGGAGTGCAAGATCTGTGTGTGTTTATGTGTATAACTCACATGCATACATACTTACATACACACACACATATATACAGTATATATATATATATGTGTGTGTGTATAACTGAATCACGATGATATGGAACGTCATGAATGTATAAATAAAGGGAAAGGCCACGAAGGAAAAGTGAAACAACGTTGTTTCACTTTTCCTTTGTGGCATTTGCCTTAATATACAGTATATATATATATATATATATATATATATATATATATATATATATATATATATATATATATATATATATATATATATATATATATATATATATATATATATTATGAATGTATGTACGTATGAATAATTCAAGGAACCTCCTTAATTAGGAATTTCAGCATAATTTCCTGAGACACCTTGGCTTACTGCAATGATCAAACGAGTCCACTGACTGAAAAGTTCAAATCTCTTTTCAATTAACTCAAGTCATCTGGACCCTTTGCATTGAGCCTGGGAGTAGTAAGACTAATTGCAACTGTGATGAGAATCGTCTAAGCAAATAGCCTGAAGGTGTTACGTTTTTTGCAGTG
>NC_089743.1:64997113-65002113 GCF_040412425.1 Macrobrachium rosenbergii
TCAAGCAAAGTTCTTCCACTTAATTCTCTTACTTTCTGTTCACAAAAATGCTAGTTAATTCAGAGGCCATTTGACTTAATCAGACGAATATGCGGACTTTCTGGTTAACAATAACAATCTTCTCTTGTGATTTATACATCTAACTTTGATATATGACATTCCATTAATGACAAAGTAAATAATACACTAGATGCAAAACAGCTCATATAAATCTACAGTAACCGTCCATTATCAGTAGGGGGTAAATGAACTCTATTACCAGTAATGAGAAAACGTGCATCCTTTCCACACTACCCTAAGTCTGTTTCATTTTCATTTTTTCAAGTAGAATTTCACATATGATCTAAGATATATATATATTTAATTTTTCATATATAATATATCATATATATATATATATATATATATATATATATATATATATATATATATATATATATATATATATATATATATATATATATATATATATATATAGAGAGAGAGAGAGAGAGAGAGAGAGAGAGAGAGAGAGAGAGAGAGAGAGAGAGAGAATACATAAGCTTTCAGCTGACAGAAGAACCTAAACAATAGCAATAGCAGGCTAGTATGCCCCTTTTCGTTTTTCGTCAATTCCTAACTGTTGTCTTCCAGTCACACAGCATCGAATCTGGCTTTCTTCCTCCCCACACATCCTTTGAATACTAACTAAAGACTAGAAGCTATCTCTAATAGATGGTATGATTACTGTCTTCCAACGCGAGTACCTAATTTGTCACTTAGTAAGGCTTGAAAGCAAGTCCTAATTCGTTAAGTCTAATTAAAGCAGGAGTATGCTTGTATTGTCTGTAAGCCACACCTTTCCTTGATTTTTATTTACACTTATTTTTATAATGTTTTCCACATGCGGTTGAATACCGGGAAAAAGAGGAAGTTTTTCATCATTCATTTTAGGAAGGAAATATCACGAACTTTACACAGTTAGTGATTTAAATAAAGCGTGTATATATATATATATATATATATATATATATATATATATATATATATATATATATATATATATATATATATATATACTCTATATGTATACACACACACACGCACACACACACACACACACATATATATATATATATATATATATATATATATATATATATATATATATATATATATATATATATATATATATATATATATAGTTAAAACTCATGCGTGACTCCTATGCCTGTATGGAAAAATCACAAGGTGATCTGAAGCGATCTAGGGCAGAAACATTTGTGTTAGCGTAAAACTGAGAAAACAAATAGAGAGACATGTTACAAGATAACCTTTATTTGCTAAAGTGAGATAGAAGTAAATATTAGGGCTAAAAGGTCACACACACACTAATAGACGGTAAAGGAAAGAAACGGCAGATAACACATTAAAAGAAAGGGCTGATAACGTGTAAGGGTAATATAAGTTAATGAAAAGAGAGAATTTGAAGTTGGGCGAAGGCTCAGGGATGAATAACCAACGTCTTATACAAGCAGGGGCATTCGTGAAGGAATGATCACGTTTATTTTCTGATAGAGCCAATATGTACCCTTCTCAAGAGATCTTTGTCAAAAAAAAAAGATCCTTCCTGATGTCACCCTTTCAAAAGGAATAAACCCGTGAATTACGAGTTACTCCAGAGAACAAATAAACAAGTAAAAAACGTGCCTCGGCGCTATCGATTTTTCCGTACAGCATATGATGCTGTATGAGCCGCGGCCCATGAAACTTTCAGGCCGGGTGGTAGCCTGTCACATGCGTTGCCAGACGCACGATTATAGCTAACTTTAACCTTAAATAAAACCAAAACTAATGAAGCTATAGGGCTGCAATTTGGTATGTTTGATGATTGGAGTGTGGATGATCAACATACCGATTTGCAGCCTTCTACCCTCAGTAGTTTTTAAGACCTGAGGGCGGACAGAAAAAGCGAGGACGGACAGACAAAGCCATCTCAATAGTTTTCTTTTCCAGAAAACTAACAAGTGGTTCGCAGTCCAATTCAAAGAAAATGAAGCTGTTCCTCATCGTTACTTCAGCATCAAATCCCTGGAAGGTTTAATATAAAAAGACTCTCCTAAGTTTAACCAGTAAACATTTTGGGTAAGCGCAGTCCTTACAAGTATAGTATACATATGCATATATTACATAACTTATTTTTGCTCAGAATATACTATGAGGTGCATTGCAACTTCATAAAACTGTATGCAAGTGTCAAGTGTTCTCCTTAACGATAACTATAATTGTATCTATAACTATAATTATAACCGTTATTATAACTGTGGTGTTAAAAGTGATAGTAGACCCCCTTTTATATAAGTAGCGGCATTCAGCTTGTATAGAGTTTCTCTATTTTTCTAATAATTGATTTTCTAGGTTACTGCATTCTGCCAGTAACACGCCGATATTGGTCATACTTGGAGAGGAAAGCAGGTTGCAAAATTGGATGGTTTATTTCCGATGAACACAGTATAACGGTAACAGGATACTGAAATCGGGAGTTCATCTCCCGTAGAGTTGTCCTTCAGGAGAAAGGCTTGCGAAAAAATTTCGCCAGCCAATAGGCAGCGCGAATGTTTTCTCAGTCAACCTGCGGGGCAGCTGAATTTGACCCCCTCCCCGTTGACCTTCTCGTATATAAAGAGCAAGACTCGCATCGAAAGTCAGTCTACTCCCGTCTTTTTGCGTGACCATGCTCAGTGGAGCCTGAGCGAAACGTGGCCTCGAGACTTTTTCCTGAAGGACAACTCTACGGGATATGAACTCCCGATTTCAGTATCCTATTACGGTTATACTTGGTTCATCGGAAATAAGTTATCCAATTTTGCAACTTGCTTTCCTCTCCAAGTATAACCAGTATCGGTGTGTTACTGGCAGAATGCAATAACCTAGAAAAATCAATTATTCGAAAAATAGAGACAACGCTATACAAGCTGAATGCCACTCCTTATATAAAAGAGGTTCTACTACCTACTTATGTTATTATAACTATAACCTCTATCGGCTTTTACACGGTACGAGACAATCAATATTCTAAAATAATATTTCCCCTTATTTCGCAGCTCATTAATTCCAACAAATGTGCTTACCCCTAGGAAACAAAATTTTTTATTTTTTTACCTTCAAAAATGACATTTATGGCAGAGGGCCAGCCATCTATCAGAACGTGATTAACCGAAACACATTATGGTAATGGGGCCGAAGGAGACAGCACGCAGGGCTCTACAAATTCCCCGAAAGAGCTGAGAGCTACGGGCTTCCAGCTTACAAGGATTAAAATCAGCGCTCACTTGGAAGGACAGCAGTAGATATCTTCACTCGCTCTTTGGATAAACTTGTCGAGCTATTATCGACAACGCTTAGTAAAGCAGGACGTATTGCATCCTTGTACAATGCAGGCAGATTCAGAACGAAAAGTGTACATAAAATATTTGCATACATATAAACAGAAGATTTATATGTATATAAAACTAATGTCCAATTACAAATGTTTGTCTGTATACGTACATACATACACACATACATAACACATATACATTCTCACACACACAAATATATATATATATAATATATATATATATATATATATATATATATATATATATATATATATATATATATATATATATATATATTAAAATTGATCAACAGCACACTTGTTCTATGCACTTCTACAATTAATAACAGGACACCATTTAAACAGGATGGCATCTCAAGATTTTTATTCAAAAAATGTTACAAGCTCTCAAGGACTATCTGTCTTCATCGTGTGCATGTACGTATATGTATATATATATTATATATATTTATATTATATTATATATATACATGTATGTATAAACTCAAACATATGTCGAGCTTGCAAATGCTAAACTCAATTACCAATACTGCTCTGTCCAATTACAAGAGCACTCAATCATAAATCCCAAAGCAGGTTGGAAACAAATCCTTTGTTTGCGCAGCCCCTACTTCTAACAACATACACAAATCACAAACGCTGATACAAATACAAATTCCAGCACACAAAGTTTACTCATACTGACGTACTTCACACGCGTTTGCCAATCGAAAAAGCTACCTCTAGATATCAATCGCAAAAAATACATTTTTCTTTCCTTTCTGACCGCTACCAAAACATGAAATAAGAGAATTTATCCTTTTGTCATAGTCCAGAGCAAGATAATTTACAATATGGTTCTGTTATACTGTAATTTTCTTTGTTTTTTCACTAAAGAGAACCATGTTCCTCACCAAATAGGCCTACACAAAAAGTATTTCAGAAGTGTTTCATTCTACGACGAATTATTAAAAAATTTTATCAGGGAATGAGACGAGTCCCAATTCTACTATCATTCCCCTCCTTTGAGAGAGAGAGAGAGAGAGAGAGAGAGAGAGAGAGAGAGAGAGAGAGAGAGAGAGAGAGAGAGATCACTGAGTACACATCCCCAATCTTGTTAACCATAGCACCCCTACTCCCCATCAAAAAACTAAGAGAAAACAAATAAAGGGAAAAGACATGGCCATCAGGGCGTGCAGCGCCTCTCTCTCTCTCTCTCTCTCTCTCTCTCTCT
Source organism: Macrobrachium rosenbergii (assembly GCF_040412425.1). NCBI lineage: Eukaryota > Metazoa > Arthropoda > Malacostraca > Decapoda > Palaemonidae > Macrobrachium > Macrobrachium rosenbergii. The sequence goes on from NC_089743.1 coordinate 65,001,706, forward strand.
CTCTCTCTCTCTCTCTCTCTCTCTCTATATATATATATATATATATATATATAAAATCACCAAAAATTATCAGTGTAATCTGTGAGCTTGTCGGAAACGCGCACACACAATCCCCCCTCTCTCTCTCTCTCTCTCTCTCTCTCTCTCTCTCTCTCTCTCTCTCTCTCTCTCTCTCTCTCTCCGGCAGCTTTGTGTGATTACAGTTTTCATCAATGGAAGGCATCACACGAACGCTAAGTATAGAACAGCCAAGAGCAGGATTAGCTGAGGGAGGAGGAGGAGGAGGAGGGAGGAGGAGGTTGAGGAGGAGGAAAGGGGAGGAGGAGGAGGAGGAGGAGGTTGAGGAGGAGGAAAGGGGAGGTAGGGAATGAGGAAGAAATAGGTCCTTGTGATATGAAGAGTCAGACT
>NC_089743.1:65004613-65029613 GCF_040412425.1 Macrobrachium rosenbergii
GAGAGAGAGAGAGAGAGAGAGAGAGAGAGAGAGAGAGAGAGAGAGAGAGAGAGAGAGAATTGTGACTTTTATTGCAAAAAGTAAATGGCAAATATTCACTCACTTTCTAATCAAAATCGTCCTACGCAGACTGATATTGCGTCAACGTTCGCGGGTGCTTGGAATTAATAAATAACTGAATAAATATATGTACACTCGGCAAGAAAAGTGAGGATACAGTTTTCATTAGATTTCGTTCATCGAATTTTTATTTTTTTCTTACAGAAAACACACAATCTCGGTAAATTTACTCTAGAATATGAAAATGCAATGCAAATTATATCATATATACAGTATTAAGTCTGCAAAACAAAAACGTTCAGATACTTAAAACCACCATGGATGTCCGAAGTTATCAGAATTTCTCGGATGACTTTGTTCATAGAGATCTAAAAGATAGTGTATGGGTATCTCGGTGTAGTACTGTTTATCAGAACGGCAATATTTACTCGTTTTCCGTTATGAACAGGCTTATTATTGCATCATCATACGAGGTAATGATAATTTATTTAATTTTTACACATTCATATTTATATTTCACGATGTTAAAGGTCAGCTGGAATTAATGGCAGTAAATGATGTGACAGCTAGGGTAGGTTGACCAAATCTATTTAAATCCGCAAGAGCGTTCTCTATGATGTGCGGAGTAGCGGGAAAACACTAGTAACTGGATGTTTCTTGACGTTGCCATAGTTTCTCTCTCTCTCTCTCTCTCTCTCTCTCTCTCTCTCTCTCTCTCTCTCCATTGCTAAAACATACTGTACAAATATAGTATCGCTCACTCTCTTAAAGAAAAAAATAATAAAATGAATAGCTCTACATACAGGCCTAGGCTTACACAACAACAACTCTCTCTCTCTCTCTCTCTCTCTCTCTCTCTCTCTCTCTCTCTCTCTCTCTCTCTCTCTCTCTCTCTCATCATAACATTGCATTCGTTCCTTTATTGTTCCCCATGTTTTTCATTGGGCATTGCTCAAATTTAACTCTTGATTTCATTATGGAAGATCGCGTTTCCGATTACGCAAGCATTCCGTTCATTGTGGTGTCATAAATTCATTTGTGTAAGGTTAGTTGGTAGGTTATGTCGAAAAATGTTAATTTTGCTCAGAACTGTCGCTGCAAATTACAACTTGAACGAATACTGTAAAGCTTACTACTGCATTTAAGTATCAATGATTTCAGAACCGTAGAATATGATTGAAAGTTATAGGAGGTCAAGCAAAAAGCAAACACATTAAGACTGAAGCTCCTCCCCCTTCTAAAGTTGCCAGATGTCGCATTAATTAGCAATATATGTCCGAAGATTAAAAAAACTGTATCCTCACTTTCCTTGCCGAGTGTACATCAATATATAAATATATATTTATACACACATACACACACATATACAGTATATATCTTCTACGTTTTTTGGCAACAATAAAACCTATGGTCATTCAACTCCCAATTTAACTACCACAAAAGACCTAAAACTAGAAAATGCAAAACCATATATATTTCATATATTATAATTACTATGCAATGGCAAAATTACTAATAGATTACTACTACTTTCGACAGGTTATGTATATATATATGTATATATATTAACTTTATCACTTACATAATTGTTCTGTGCATTAGTATAATTACTAACAGGACCTCATTCAAACTATATGGAATCTAATGGAGATATTTATTTGTCCTAGAAGCTTTTTTTGAATAAATATCTCCATTTTTTTTGAATAAATATCTCCATTAGATACCATACATATATTGAATAGGTCCTGTATATATACTGTATATATATATATATATATATATATATATATATATATATATATATATATATATATATATATATATATATATATATAGTACCATCACAGTCAGTCTTTAGCCTATGTGCATCAAAATCCATAAAGATAGCAGGAAAACTACCATAGCTAAGCAGTATAAGAGATAACAAATATTGAACCTTAGGCAGAATGATCGTGACTCCGAGTAGTCGCGTTTATAATCCTCGAAGACTCAAATTAGCCATCTATATTTTTGAGAAATTCCTAATTTATGAATCAGCATACCTAAGAAATTCCAGAGAGACTTCTAATCTGTAGAACATAAAACCTGTTAAGAGCAAAGAACTACCATCAATGATTTCTCAGGTCAGAAAAATCTTGCAGGAGACTTATCATTCGCAGGGATACTAATTTTGGACATAAATATCAGAGATTCGAAAACAATAACAGTTCAGGATCCTTAAGAGGTTGTTGAAGTCTACTTACTTGAGAAGGTAATGCTGTAATATATATACTTAAATGATCACTTTACTTCAAGGCCTCACACCTCTGTTGCTACTTCAGGAAATCATCGATCCAGCATCTGTCAAATGACGTAACTAGAAATATCAAGGTTTGCATGGCGTCCTTCACGAAGTGGTAAAAGACAAAGATTACCTAACAACATCGATAGCAAATTATCACGATCTGCATTTAAGCCTCAATTTCCAGGTCTTTGATTTTTAGTTTTCTGTAAAAGAAAACTATTGAGGTGGCCTTGTCTGTCTGTCCGCGCTTTTTCTCTCCGCCCTCAGATCTTAAAAACTACTGAGGCTAGAGGGCTGAAAATTGGTATGTTGATCATCCACCCTACAATCATCAAACATATCAAATTGCAGCCCTCTAGCCTCATTAGTTTTTATTTTATTTAAGGTCAAATTTAGCCGTAATCTTACTTCTGGCACCGCTATAGGTACCAACAACACAAGCCACCAACGGACCGTGGTTGACAATTTCATGGGCCGCGGCTAAGAGTTTCATGGGCCATGGCTGAGAGTTTCATACAGCATTATACGTTGTACAGAAAACTAGATTACTCCGAAGAAACTTCGGCGCATTTTTTACTTGTTTATTTTGGCGAAGTTCCATAACTGATGTTCATCAAAGAGGCTATGGAAACCATAACACTATAATCTCTCGTTCCAGCGAGAAAACTTGCAAATCACATTGCCTGTGACAACGAATTTATCATCATCAACATCGCTTCCAACGTTGCGTGACGCAAAGAGCCTTTGAGAAATTCGCCCATTCATGTCTTCAAGGTGCTTTGTCTTCCACAAATCTTTACTCATCCCAAACCTACCTTTTCATTATGTGAAAAAATGACTACGTCTTGAACTAGAAGTAACGCTGGGCTCTAAAGATTACAAGTTACACGCGATTCCTCTAAGTCAGACACGATATGAACCATAACCATGCACGAACTTGTCATCAGTAGAACCTGATTGCAAATGTATACAAATGAAAAAAACAAAGTACATTAATCTAATAATCAATCTAGTTTCTTTTATTTGTTCTATTCATTTATTAATTTCATTTATTTTTTTCTATTTTAATAAGTGATCTCATCTTTCTGTATTTCTCATTACCTTTTGTTACCTCTTTCTAATGAATACCCTATTCTTTGGAAGCTTGAATTTCAAGCCAATGGAGCCTTGGGCTTGTTCCATATGAACAGGGTTCATCTTCTGAATAATAATAATAATAATAATAATAATAATAATAATAATAATAATAATAATAATAATAATAATAATAATAATAATAATAATAATAATAATACTGGATTCAGTTTAAAAGCAAATCAGTGAATATGCACTGAGGACAAGTCAGATTTTGTTAATTTAAAGGATTTCAGTTTGACTAAATAATAAAATAAAACATTGAAGAATGGATAAAAAAGTTATGATTAACGCCCCATGAAGAAACTTTCACTATTTCTCAATTTTCGGATCCTGAAATCTCTCATCCCAAAAACAAAAAAGCATCAAAACGTTGCGATTAAAAGTCACTATCGTTAAAGTTGAATCTGTTCCCAAGACCATAAGGACACAAAGCTTAAGGAAGGCTTTCAGAAGGTAAAAGCTGTTCAGAGAGAGAGAGAGAGAGAGAGAGAGAGAGAGAGAGAGAGAGAGAGAGAGAGAATAAGCATATCAAAATATTTTTTCTTCTTCTTCTTCTTCATTATTATTATTATTATTTATTATTATTATTATTATTATTATTATTATTATTATTATTATTATTATTATTTCCATGTACAGTATTAGCACTGAAACCAGCTGTCGATGAAGTTCGAACGCAAAAGGTATTAGTAAAACTTCCGAATAAAAAGTACTTTGTTCTTTGTTTACAATCTACTTATTGTTTGCAATGAGAGAGAGAGAGAGAGAGAGAGAGAGAGAGAGAGAGAGAGAGAGAGAGAGAGAGAGAGAGAGAGAGAATTTAAGCCATTATGTATTTTAGCAGCTTGGGAACGAAAGCGCCTAAAGTTATGCCGGGATATGTCGGGTAATGCCATACAAAGACCACTTTTAAAAATTTAAGACCACCATACTTTACCCACCTAACGGGAGCTGGATACTGATAACCACTGATAAGCACCACCTGAAATAATACCTGAAAAGAGGGACTGTGAAGCTTTGCAATGTCTGTCTGTGAAACAAAAACTATTGCTCAGAACCTTCAACAATGAGAATTGAGTTATATGCGAAATTGGATGCTGCTGCTGATAACTAAGCTGGCCTTATACCAGCACGGGCTCTTGCTTCTGGGGCAAGACAGTGCGTCTCTATCTTAGCGCAAGAATGCCTTCAAATCTGCATTAGAATCAATTAATGTTCGCAAGCCTTACCTCGAGACATCAACCTTGACCGTTTAGGTGGTTGTATTGTCAGTGCTGCTAAGGGAACCTCGGTCGGTAGAGCAACAGACTCGGACTTCATAAGAAGTCTGTGTCGCGGGTTCAAATCCGCAGCCGGCGGTCAGAAGGCGGACACTTTGTTATCCGTGTAGACACCCCGGGATTATGCATGTAATCAACGGATAGGTTTGCTGAAAGCATATGGGTGTTACAGACTAATACACACACAAATAAAGCCACTCCAACATCATCTAAAAACATAACAGACCCCTTACACGTCTCGAACTGTCGGCCTAAACCGCTCACGTCTCTTCGTTGCTGGGAGAAAGGGAGCTGGGGATTTGGCACGATACATATACACATGTGCTACCGGGGTCTAAGCGATGTCAGGCAGGGCAGCCGATCGAGGCTACGGCCTACCCCAAACGCCAAATCAAAGCCCTTCAAAAAAGAAGGCATCGTGCTTACCCCATGTGAAAAATGGGAAAAAGCACGTTAAAAGAAGAAGAAGATTGTCAGTGCTGCTAAGATAAGCTAACGGAAGCTCACTGACGCTGATATATGCTCATGCTTATTGACATATATTGAAGTGTACTAACGCTTATAATGTTAATTAAACTTTATCTGGCAAACTAAACAGATTAATTCATCCTTGTATTTTCTGATTTAAGCACAGGAAAACTACTTCGAAATAAACGAACAATAATTTAGAATGAGTAGTTCGGTATCTTTATAACTTGGCAACACTACATATACGTCCTTATTTCCATCATACTAATATTCCTGACTTTCATTCCATCTCCACTGTCTTCTTTCCCATCCGTTATTCCGATATTTCTTATCCTTTTTTTCCATTCAACATTTCATCATTCCCACCCTCTTCAGACTTCAAGTCAAATTTAAAATGCCCTTGTCCCCCAGCCTGCCTCCAGAAACTGGAAATGGATTCGGCATTCCAGGAATTCTCTCTCTCTCTCTCTCTCTTTCTCTCTCTCTCCTCAATCCTCAGCCTATAAGTCAGGCGTCACCTTCATTCAGCAAGAACCATATTTCAGGATCACCTTTTCACCTCTTCTCTTATATTTCACGCACACTGGGGCTTGTCCTATTTCCGAGGCCATTGCTCTCTTACTGGCTGTCTTTCTGCTGTTGTTGTTGTTCTTGTTGTTGTAGTTGGTGTTGTTGCAGTTTCATTTGTTTTCTGTTGTATATCTTCCAAAACTTAATATTCACCCATCAGGGCGTTAATCTCCATCTTAACATATTAGCTATTAAGCTAGTCTGAATAGAACTAGGAACCAGGTTGAGTGAGACTTCAATAGTGTGAGGAAGGAATGGCAACCACGCCGAGTGAGAAATGAATATTGGTGAAGATGGAACGAAAGAAGAGAGGAAATGGATCAAGGGAAAGGGAGATAAATAGGTCGCACTCATGCACTAATTGTTGTATGCAGTCAAAAAGAAAGATAGGAAATGAATTCAAGAAAAGGGAGAAAAATAGGTCACACCCATGCGGTAATTGTTCTATACCACCAAACTGAAGAGAGGAGATGAATTAAGAAAACAATTAGAAAATGCGCCAAAGTTTCTTTGCCGCAATCCAGTTTTCTGCACAGCTTATAATGCTGTATAAAACTCTCAGCCATAGCCCATTAAACTCTCAGCCGCAGGATCATGGCTAACTTTAACCTTAAATAAAATAAAAACTACTAAGGGTAGAGGGCTGCAATTTAGTACGTTTGATGATTGGAGGGTGGATGATCTTGGAGGGTGGATGATCAACATACCAATTTGCAGCCCTCTAACCTCAGTAGTTTTTAAGATCTGAAGGCGGACAGAAAAAGTGCGGATGGACAAAGCCATCGGAATAGTTTTCTTTTACAGAACACTAAAAGTGTGAAAAAATAGGTCACACTCATGCGCTAACTGTTGTATATACGATTGCAATGAAGATAAGAAATGATTTTTGAAAAAGTGGGAAAAACAGGTCACGCCTATGCCTATTTCTAATGAAATTCGTTCAATGGTTTCGTTGTCATCCTTGCAATAACATTTTCCAAAATTACTAAGGTGTGTGAGCCGTCAGTTATGTGAGTATACCTAAGGTCTTTTTTTTCACTTATCACCATTCAGCTATATTAGTTGAAAATGACTCTTCATTTTATATTCAATGTCAAATAACTTTTATTTTTATCTGTATGTTCATCAATTTGATCTTTTTTTAATTATCACCATTCAGCTATATTAGTTGACAATGACTCTTCATTTTATATTCACTGTCAAATAACTTTTATTTTTACCTGTATGTTTATCAATTTGATCTTTTTTTAATTATCATCATTCAGCTATATTAGCTGAAATGACTCTGCCGTCCATATCCATATTTAGATAACTTTTATTCTTATTTGTATTAATTTTATTTTAATTATTCTGTTTCATTTTTTATTTTCATTGCGTTTCATGTTCATTTCTTGCGAAAGTAGGTCGCATGAAATAAAATAAGAGGAATTATTGCAATACGAGGTGATGTTGACCGTTTGATAGGAAAGGTCAAAGTATCACATATGGGGTGACTCTTTTTAAATATAAGAGCTGAAATATATTTATTTCTGGATGGTACTGAATTTTAATCCAAACAGAGAGGGACGGACTGTTATTGAATCTAAATTTCACAATAAAAACACCATTACAATATAACGGACAGTAACTGTTAACCCATTACTACCCTGAAACAATTCTCATTGTATTTTAATAATTTATTCACATTTTTATCTATTTATTTATTAATTTCTTAATTCATTTCTTTTTCATGAATAATATCGTCTTTCTGTATTTCTTATGACCTGTTACTTCTTTCAAATGAACACCATATTCGTTGGAACCTTTAGTTTCAAGTCCATGGCCCCTGCTGGTTTGGAGGAAGGTTCATGTTCTAAATAATAATAATAATAATAATAATAATAATAATAATAATAATAATAATAATAATAATAATAATAATAAAGCAAAAGCAAAAGGGTACAAATCCTGGCCACTTCTGGAATGCTCATCATGCAGTCTAAAAATGAATATTCACCACAAGATTCCATCCATTATCTATAAACTAATATTTATACGAAATATCTTCCATTCAAACAAAGCAGAATATTAATGTTATTGCGAATACCTTCCCACTCATGACCAGCGACACCTGAAGCTTCATTTAAAATATTCTAGGTCTCTCAATTCATCGGAATATATGAAGCAGTTCCCACGCCAGAAAATTCATTCGGTATATATTAAATGTCACCAGGGTAGCTGGCTCCCAGAAACTCGCTGGAGGTCATTTGGGAGCACTAATGGAGGGCCACCTATACCAAATTTGAGATTTTGAGCATTTAGCTGGATAGCCGTAAGATGGGATTAGTACGTTTCTCAGAATACTTGGTTTCCACTCTTAAAAATATTGGGCAGAACCTCAGTCCTAGGGTTTCAGATATTTTTAACCATATTTCTCTCTCTCTCTCTCTCTCTCTCTCTCTATATATATAGTATATATGTATATATATATAGTATATATATATATATATATATATATATATATATATATATATATATATATATATATATATATATATATATATATATATATATATATATTATACATACATACGCACGCGCGTATGTGCCCATGTATAAACGTTCTGCACATATCATACATACGAACAAACGATAAAGTCAAATTGATAAGCTTCGTTTCCACCATCCTCAAGAGAAGACACGTTAACATATCTAGAAATCCGCTCACGAGTACTCTGCAACTTCTTCTAAACTCACTAATTACCTAGAATTCCTTTTCTGTCTCCCCCCTACGTCTACTTCTAAGGGCATCTCCCAAACTGCAAATAATGAAGTGGACAACCAACAGCCAATTCCAGATTCGGAAACAAGAATCTCACTTCAGCCTCGCTCCCTATACTTCGCTTTGCGCTGCGTTCTTGAATAAAAAAATAAAATAGTAGTTTTTACTAAGTTACGGAGGAATCCACTCGATCCCAGCTGAGCCAGGTCCGAGGGGAAGGTGACATTCGCGACCTGGACAAATGGGAATTGCACCATCGAAATAATGGGAGGAAAACATGACTGAAATGATGGGAGGATAGCATGACTGATCTGATATGAAACCATAGGGAAGCAAACATCATTGAAATAAAGGGAGTACAGCATAACTGAACTAATGGGAAGACAGCATAACCGAACTGATATGGGAAGACAGCATAACCGAACTGATATGGGAAGACAGCATAACCGAACTGTTGAGAAGATATCATAATCGAACTGAGGGAATATAACATAACCGAAGTGAGGGGAAGAAAGCTTAACCGAAATGATAGGGAAGATCACATAATCGAACTGAGGGAAAGACAGCGTAACCGAAATGGAAAGATAGCATAACCGAAGAGATGGGAAGACAGCATAACCAGTATGATGGGAAAATAGCATAACTGAACAACTGTGGGATTTTAGCAAACCCGAACTGTTGGGAAAATATCAAAACCGAATTGATTTGGGAAGACAGCATAACCGAACTGATATGGGAAGATAGCTTAACCGAACTGATGGGAAGATAGCATAACCGAACCGACAGTAAGATAGGAAAACCGAACCGTGGGGAAGAAAACATAACCCGACTAAAGGAAAGAAGGTATAAATGAACTGATACGGGAAGATAGCATAACCAAATTGAGGGAAAGATAGCATAACCGAACTGATGGAAAAGCAGCATAACCGAACTTATATGGGAAGATAGCATAACCAAACTGATATGGGAAATAACTTAACAGAACTGATATGGGAAAAATGATAAGCAAACTGCTAGGAAGATAGCATTATTGAAATGAAGGGAAGATAGTATAACCAAACTGACAGGAGGATAGCACAACCTAACTAAGGTTTAGATACCACAACCGAAATAAGGTTTAGATACGAGGTTCAGATGCCACAACCGAACTAAGGTTTAGATACCACAACCGAACTGAGGTTCTGATACCACAACCGTACTGAGGTATAGATACCACAACCGAAATGAGGTTTAGATGCCACAACCGAACTGAGGTTTAGATACCACAACCGAAATGAGGTTTAGATGCCACAACCGAACTGAGGTTTAGATACGAGGTTCAGATGTCACAACCGAACTGAGGTTTTGATACCACGACCGAACTGAGGTTTAGATACCACAACCGAAATGAGGTTTAGCTACGAGGTTCAGATGTCACAACCGAACTGAGGTTTAGATACCACAACCGAAATGAGGTTTAGCTACGAGGTTCAGATGCCACAACCGAACTGAGGTTTAGATACCACAACCGAACTGAGGTTTTGATACCACAACCGTACTGAGGTCTAGATACCACAACCGAAATGAGGTTTAGATGCCATAACCGAACTGAGGTTTAGATACCACAACCGAACTGAGGTTTAGATACCACAACCGAAATGAGGTTTAGATGCCACAACCGAACTGAGGTTTAGATACGAGGTTCAGATGCCACAACCGAACTGAGGTTTAGATACGAGGTTCAGATGCCACAACCGAACTGAGGTTTAGATAACACAACCGAACTGAGGTTTTGATACCACGACCGAACTGAGGTTTAGATACCACAACCGAAATGAGGTTTAGATGCCACAACCGAACTGAGGTTTAGATACCACAACCGAAATGAGGTTTAGATACCACAACCGACCTGAGGTTTAGATACGAGGTTCAGATGCCACAACCGAAATGAGGTTTAGATAACACAAACGAACTGAGGTTTAGATACCACAACCGAAATGAGGTTTAGATGCCACAACCGAACTGAGGTTTAGAGAGCATAACCGAAGTGAGGGGTAGATAGATCAGCCACACGGAGGGAAGACAGCATAACCGAAATGCGGGGAAGATAACATATCCGAACTGTGGGGAAAACAGCATAAGCGAACTGATGTAAAGAAAGCATAACCAACTGTAAGAGAGCTGAAGCTGAGGAAGATGACATCATCGAACTGAAGGTGCGATAGCATAACAGAACTAATATGGGAGGATAGCATAACCGTACTGAGAGGAAGACACCATAACCGGACCTGAGGGAAGACAGCATGCCGTACTGAGAGAAAGACACCATGACCGGACCTGAGGGAAGACAGCATTTGAGAGGAAGACACCACCAACCAGACCTGAGGGAAGATAGCATAACTGCACTGGTTTAACCACCATAACTGACATGAGGGAAGACAGCATAACCGTAACCACCATAACCGGACCTGAGGGAAGACAGCATAACCATACTGAGAGGAAGACACCATAACCGGACCTGAGGTTCATAACCGTGCTGAGAGGAAGACACCATAACCGACCTGAGGTTTAGAGGAAGACACCATAACCGGACATGAGGGAAGACAGCATTTTGAGAGGACGACACCATAACCGGACCTGAGGAAGACAGCATAACCGTACTGAGAGGAAGACACCATAACCGGACATGAGGGAAGACAGCATAACCGAACTGAGAGGAAGACACCATAACCAGACCTGAGGAAGATAGCATAACCGTACTGAGAGGACGACACCAAAACCGGACCTGAGGAAGACAGCATAACCAGCATAACCATACTGGAGAGGAAGACACCATAACCGGACCTGAGGGAAGACAGCATAACCGTACTGAGAGGAGGACACCATAACCGGACCTGAGGGAAGATAGAATAACCGTACTGAGAGGACGACACCATAACCAGACCTGAGGGAAGATAGAATAACCGTACTGAGAGGACGACACCAAAACCGGACCTGAGGGAAGACAGCATAACCGTACTGAGAGGAGGACACCATAACCGGACCTGAGGGAAGACAGCATAACCGTACTGAGAGGAGGACACCATAACCGGACCTGAGGGAAGACAGCATAACCGTACTGAGAGGAAGACACCATAACCGGACATGGGGAAGATGAGAGGAAGACACCATAACCAGACCTGAGGAAGACAGCATAACCGTACTGAGAGCGATAGAATAACCATAACAGAGGACTACACCAAACCGTACTGGACCTGAGGGAAGACAGCATAACCGTACTGAGAGGAGGACACCATAACCGGACCTGAGGGAAGACAGCATAACCGTACTGAGAGGAAGACACCATAACCGGACCTGAGGGAAGACAGCATAACTGTACTGAGAGGAAGACACCATAACCAGACCTGAGGGAAGACAGCATAACCGTATAACCGTACTGAGAGGAAGACACCATAACCGGACCTGAGGGGAAGACAGCATAACCGTACTGAGAGGAAGACACCATAACCAGACCTGAGGGAAGACAGCATAACCGTACTGAGAGGACGACACCATAACCGGACCTGAGGAAGACAGCATAACCGTACTGAGAGGAAGACACCATAACCGGACCTGAGGGAAGACAGCATAACCGTACTGAGAGGAAGACACCATAACCGGACATGAGGGAAGACAGCATAACCGTACTGAGAGGAAGACACCATAACCGGACCTGAGGGAAGATAGCATAACCGTACTGAGAGGAAGACACCAAACCGGACCTGAGGGAAGACAGCATAACCACTGAGAGGAACACCATAACCGGACCTGAGGGAAGACAGCATAACCGTACTGAGAGGAAGACACCATAACCGGACCTGAGGGAAGACAGCATAACACACCATAACCGGACCTGAGAGAGGAAGACACCATAACCGGACCTGAGGGAAGACAGCATAACTGTACTGAGAGGAAGACACCATAACCGGACCTGAGGGAAGACAGCATAACTGTACTGAGAGAGAAGACACCATAACCGGACATGAGGGAAGACAGCATAACCCGTACTGAGAGGAAGACACCATAACCGACATGAGGGAAGACAGCATAACCGTACTGAGAGGAAGACACCATAACCGGACCTGAAGACAGCATAACCGTAGAGAGGAAGACACCATAACCGGACATGAGGGAAGACAGCATAACCGTACTGAGAGGAAGACACCATAACCGGACCTGAGGAAGACAGCATAACCGTACTGAGAGGAAGACACCATAACCCTGAGGAAGACAGCATAAAGACAGTACTGAGAGGAAGACACCATAACCGGACCTGAGGGAAGACAGCATAACCGTACTGAGAGGAAGACACCATAACCGGACCTGAGGGAAGACAGCATAACCGTACTGAGAGGAAGACACCATAACCGGACCTGAGGGAAGACAGCATAACCGTACTGAGAGGAAGACACCATAACCGGACCTGAGGGAAGACAGCATAACCGTACTGAGAGGAAGACACCATAACCGGACCTGAGGGAAGACAGCATAACCGTACTGAGAGAAGACACCATAACCGGACCTGAGGGAAGACAGCATAACCTGTACTGAGAGGAAGACACCATAACCGACCATGACCTGGGAAGACAGCATAACAGAGGAGGACACCATAACCGGACCTGAGAAGACAGATAACCATAACTGAGAGGAAGACAGCATAACCGGGACCTGAGGGAAGACAGCATAACCGTACTGAGAGGAAGACACCATAACACCATAACCGGACCTGAGGAAAGACACATAACCGTACTGAGAGGAAGACACCACTGAGAAGACAGCATAACTGAAGACACCATAAACCTGAGACCTGAGGACACCATAACCGGACTGAGCATAACCGTACTGAGAGGAAGACACCATAACCGGACCTGAACCGGACATGAGGGAAGACAGCATAACCGTACTGAGAGGAAGACACCATAACCGGACCTGAGGGACAGCATAACCTGTAGAGGAAGACACCATAACCGGACATGAGGGAAGACAGCATAACCGTACTGAGAGGAAGACACCATAACCGGACATGAGGGAAGACAGCATAACTGTACTGAGAGGAAGACACCATAACCGGACAAGACACCATAACCGTACTGAGAGGAAGACACCATAACCGGACCTGGGGAAGATAAGGCATAACAACTGTACTGAGAGGAAGACACCATAACCGGACAAGAGGGAAGACAGCATAACCGTACTGAGAGGAAGACACCATAACCGGACCTGAGGGAAGACAGCATAACCGTACTGAGAGGAAGACACCATAACCGGACCTGAGGGAAGACAGCATAACCGTACTGAGAGGACGACACCATAACCGGACCTGAGGGAAGACAGCATAACCGTACTGAGAGGAAGACACCATAACCGGACATGAGGGAAGACAGCATAACCGTACTGAGAGGAAGACACCATAACCGGACCTGAGGGAAGACAGCATAACCGGACAAGAGGAAGACACTGAACCATAACCGGACCTGGGAAGACAGCATAACCGTGCTGGAGAGGAAGACACCATAACCGGACCTGAGGAAGAGAGCATAACCGTACTGAGAGGAAGACACTATAACACCTGAGGGAAGACAGCATAACCGTACTGAGAGGAAGACACCATAACCGGACCTGAGGGAAGACAGCATAACCGTGACTGGACATGAGGAACAGCATACACCCATAACCGGACCTGGAAGACAGCATAACCGAGGAGGAAGACACCATAACCGGACCTGAGGGAAGACAGCATAACCGTACTGAGAGGAAGACACCATAACCGGACCTGAGGGAAGACAGCATAACCGTACTGAGAGGAAGACACCATAACCGGACCTGAGGGAAGACAGCATAACCGTAACTGGACATGAGGGAAGACAGCATAACCGTACTGAGAGGAAGACACCATAACCGGACATAAGGGAAGACAGCATAACCGTACTGAGAGGAAGACACCATAACCGGACCTGAGGGAAGACAGCATAACCGTACTGAGAGGAAGACACCATAACCGGACCTGAGGGAAGACAGCATAACCGTACTGAGAGGAAGACACCATAACCGGACCTGGGGGAAGATAGCATAACCGTACTGAGAGGAAGACACCATAACCGGACCTGAGGGAAGACAGCATAACCGTACTGAGAGGAAGACACCATAACCGGACCTGAGGGAAGGGAGCATAACCGAAACGAGGGGAAGATAACATAACCGAACAGATATGGGAAGATAGGATACCCGAAATGATGGGGAGAGCATGGCGGAACTGATGGGAAGGCAGCACGCCCGGACTAGGAGGAATATGGCACGATCAAACAGAGGGGAAGATAACACGGTACCAATTGAGGGAAAAAGATATCGTCGAACTGATTGGGAGATGGCATGGTCGAGATAATGGGAAGATGAAATTGTCGAGCTGATAGGGAGGCGGGTAGAGGGGAAAGAACAGCAGTGTCGAAGAAAAGGTCGACCTGGAACAGAATGATTCCGTTCTTTTTGTCTTCCCAGCTTTTTCGCGGTGAATGCCAATCTTCTGTTGCTGTGTAACGACGCTAAATATTCAAATATTCAACGTACAGGAATTAACGAGGAAATGATTCATAAAAAGGGAACATTTAGACGTGGTAGCCACACGTGTGGTAATGGACGTACGGCTGAAAGAGGTCAAGTAATATCGAACAAGTAAAAAATGCGGCTCACATAATATTTAACAAGTAAACATTGAAGTTTCTTCGGCGCAACCGAGTTTTCTGTACAGCGTATAATGCTGTATGAAACTCTCAGCCAAGGCCCATGGAACTCAGCCACGGTGGTGGCCTGTGTTGTTGGCACCTCAAGCGGTGCCAGACGCTTGGTCATGGCTAACTTTAACCTTAAATAAAATAAAAACTACTGCGGCTAGAGGGCTGCAATTTAGTATGTTTGATGATTGGAGGGTGGATGATCAACGTACCAATTCGCACCCTCTAGCCTCAGTAGTTTTTGAGATCTGAGGGCGGACAGAAATAGTGCGGACGGATAGACAAATAGCCGTCTCAACAGTTTTCTCTTACAGAAACTAAAAAGAAGGGACTATAATTACTGTATAGTAATGAGGTGCTATATATTCATGACAGAAGAACCAATCTGTACAGAAAATGACCAAAACTGGAAAAATGTCAAGCCAAGTAATAATTTACTAATTCTGTACCTACAGTTATTTACTAATTTATTTCCTAATTATGTGCCTACAGTCATTTACTAATTATGTACCTACAGTTATGTACAAACTGTGTGCCTATAGTTTACAAGTATATTTACATGAGACTATAAGAATCTGTTGGCGTTTATATGTCACAATGATAAGCATCGATACATCATTAAAAATGAAGCACATCACATAAGCTGACATGCAATAACGAGGGAGTGCGTAAGTTTCTATACGAGAGAGAGAGAGAGAGAGAGAGAGAGAGAGAGAGAGAGAGAGAGAGAGAGAGAGAGATATTAATAATTTTATACCTTCTAGCCGATATTGGCACTGGTCCTCCGGCAGAAGAGATTTGATCAACATAAAGTTCCCTGAATCGGGTCTCACAATTTTCAGGAAACAAAGAATCTGCCTTTAAACATAAGATTTTCTTCATATAAATACACTGATTCAGAAATTTAGACATTCTAATGAAAAGGTTTTTAATATTTATTACAAACAAAGATGAAAGCCTTGCGACGTCATGTTAATAAACATCGCTGGCACTGACACAAGATGTATACAAAAAATTAAGAATTAGAATTAGAGAAAGAAAAAAAAAAACATTAGTAATGGTCAACAATGAAATACCGTAATACCATAAGTCGAATGATAAACCAATCGTATTACTACTGCGGATGGAAGAGTATGCATTATAATATATATATATATATATATATATATATATATATATATATATATAAATATATATATATATATATATATATATATATATATATATATATATATAGGATAGATAAAGATATAAAACCTTATATCTATCTGTATATATATATATATATATATATATATATATATATATATATATATATATATATATATATATATATATATATATATATATATATATATATATATATATATATATACATACATACATACATACATACACGTACGTACATACATACATGACGTCTCACGCCCAAAACGTAGCCGCTTTCTCCTACTCACTAAGGGAAGAGAGAGAGAGAGAGAGAGAGAGAGAGAGAGAGAGAGAGAGAGAGAGAGAGAGAGAGAGAGAGTCTCAGACCGAAGGGTGACATCAGCTTTAACTCAGACTACCTTCACAAAATGCTTCCTCTCCCAGACTCTTGAAGGCTGTTTTAGACCTTCGTTGAAGACTTTGGTTTCCGGATTACTTGAATGAAAAAAAAGAAGAGAGAAAAAAAATATCCGAGATGAAGAAGGAGAAGATAATGCAAAAGAGCCATCGCCTTAAAAGCCTCTGCCTCTCCTTAAAAATGCCTTAAAATAAGGGTATTTATGACGTCGTCTTAAATGCACGCCTTCCTTTTGCTCCCGGGGATATAAATATCTCTCTTCTCTTCTCTTCTCAGCCCCGAAACACAAGCTTCGTTCATAATAACTCATTATTCTTTTTTCTTCATTTTATTTTATCCGCCATTTCTATTCCCCTTCCATTACCAGGATCCGTGAAGAGACGGAAGTATTTTCCAACAGATGAGCTTTTATAAAAAAAAAGTAAATATAAAAAAAAGTAAATATATATTTTCCTCGATAGAGGAGGAGCAAATATATCTTTTCCTCAACTGTCATTTTCCATAAAAGAGGGAAAATAAGCAGAATATATTTCCCGGCATGAAACGTCACATGATGGAAATGCGAGGCACTAGCGACAAGCGGATCCTCACAGAAGCTACAAGTCTGAAGTGGGACGCCGGAATGCTTTTGAAGAGAGAGAGAGAGAGAGAGAGAGAGAGAGAGAGAGAGAGAGAGAGAGAGAGTCTTACTCTTAATGTACCATTCGGATCAAAAAGGAACATCAGCAATTACGGTGAGACCTCAAAGAACGGCGGTGGATTTGGAGAGCGCCTGGTTTCTTTCTTTTTGGTACGCTACCTAAAGACAGCAGAGTTAGTTCTTCCAAGGGGTTGTTTTTGTTTAAGGTTATGTTGGTCTTATGCCAGCACAAGCTCTTGTTTGCATTAAGAAAAGTACCAAAAAAGTATGTTGACTTTACGTCAGGAGTCATGATCACCAACACGTTACAAACACTGCGACCATGCTCCACCAACATGTTACCAACACAATGAGACTGTGCTCCATTGTTACATGATCATCAACATGTTAAGTAAACAGTGCGGCTGTGCACCTCTGTTCCATGATTACTAACATGTTACTTAAACAATGCGACTATGCTACACTGTTTCATGATCACCAACATTACCTAAACAATGCGACTATACTCCATTATTCCGTGATTACCAACATGTTACAAACTCAATTTGACTATGCTCAATGCGACTAAACTTCATCGTTTCATGATCACCAACATGTTACAAACACAATGCGAGTATACCCCACTGTTCCATGATCACCAACATGTTACATGAACAATGCGACTATGCCCCACTGTTCCATGATCACAAAAAAGTTACAAACATAATGCAACTACGTTCCATTGTTCCATCCTTTTCTTTACTTTATGGCCTTTTAATTAATTTTATCGTCTATTAATGAATATTAGTTTCCAAGGTGTTTATGAAGTGTGAGAAATAAAAAAAACACACAAACCAGACCACTGTTATAAAAACCTACAACAGTATATCTCCCCGACACTCTACAATGAAGAACCCACAAAGGCGATCTTCATTCACAGAATCATATTTATCCTGACTTTTATAACCGACCTTCCAGGAATTATTCTCCTACTCTAATTCCCACTCTAAGTCGTAAAAAAAAAAAAACTATCAAGACGACAGTACGTGGAAAGGAAGGACTTTCAAAGGCAGACATTTCGAAGAATTTTATGAGAACGTAATAAGCAAAACGAATTCCATAACGGTTATCACCACAGCAGAATCTCCATCTGGTGTCAAATAAAAATATCACGAAGTATTAGCATAATAGAAGAAGAAGAAGAAGAAGAAGAAGAAGAAGAAGAAGAAGAAGAAGAAAATCAATATGGCGGACAGACAGAGAGAATCTCCATCTGGTGCCAAATATAAAAATCACGAAGTATTAGCATCCATACAAATAATATAAAGAAGAAGAAGAAGAAGAAGAAAGAAGAAGAAGAAGAAGAAGAAGAAGAAGAAGAAGAAGACCAATATGTCGGACAGAGAGAGAGAGAGAGAGAGAGAGAGAGAGAGAGAGAGAGAGAAACGCTGCATAATGGATCCTTTTCACCTGTTGATCTTGTCCAAGAGGTGCACAGTTCAATGAATATCGTATATTCGTTCGATCGCCCCCGTATTCGTTATTGAGTCACGCATGATAAATGGACGCGCGACAGATAATGGAATACTATGAGGTCAGACGTTTCCTATACGATGTTATTACACGTCAGGTACAGATATACTACGGAAGAGGCGGAGGACAGGAGAGAGAGAGAGAGAGAGAGAGAGAGAGAGAGAGAGAGAGAGAGAGAGAGAGAGAGAGCGAGAGAGAGAGAGAAATGGTGGGGGATGGGCAGAGCAAGGATATGTGTAGACTGGGGTCTGACCAGGCAGGGTGGAGAGCTGATTCTCAAGGGTTGATTCACAGAGAGAGAGAGAGAGAGAGAGAGAGAGAGAGAGAGAGAGAGAGAGAGAGAGAGAGAGAGGCAGAGTGGAGGTTGAATTTGTGTGTGTGTGTGTGTGTGAGAGAGAGAGAGAGAGAGAGAGAGAGAGAGAGAGAGAGAGAGAGAGAGAGAGGGTGTAGGATGGGTTTAAGTCGGGTGGGGCTTTGAGATAGATTGTGTGTGTGTGTGTGTGAGAGAGAGAGAGAGAGAGAGAGAGAGAGAGAGAGAGCAGAGTAGGGAGAGTGGAGGGTTGAATTTGTGTGAGAGAGAGAGAGAGAGAGAGAGAGAGAGAGAGAGAGAGAGAGAGCAGAGTAGGGAGAGTGGAGGGTTGAATTTGTGTGTGTGTGTGTGTGTGTGTGTGTGTGTGTGAGAGAGAGAGAGAGAGAGAGGGGGTGTAGGATGGGTTTAAGTCGGGTGGGGCTTTGAGATAGATTTTGTGTGTGTGTGTGTGTGTGTGTGTGTGTGTGTGTGTGTGTGTGAGAGAGAGAGAGAGAGAGAGAGAGAGAGAGAGAGAGAGAGAGAGAAAGAGAGAAGAGAGCAATCCTTTCTTGAGCGCTAGGTCTTAAGACCTTTTACGAACCTCGCATACGTAACTTTTAACTTCATTCTAGAGAACTTAATATTAGATCTACTTTACTGCAGCGACTTTTGGCGAGGGCAAGAAGATATCTAAGTCACTCTTAGATTTACAGACTCCTCAGTGAATGATGTTTTGTTCTACCGCCTTCCCAGAAGATTACTTTTCTTATTTTTCGTCAGTCTTACCAAAGTATATTCTCCTATTTTGCTATTTTAGGATAGTCTTGAATGACTTTTTTTCTGTGAAATCAAAACCACAATTGGCTTTTTGAGACGATGTAATTTCTTGAAATTATGTTATCTTTGACGCATGCTATATAATTCTTTCAGATTCATTTTTCTCACATCATGAACCTGAAAATAAATAAAGCTTTTCGGTTCACATAATAAAAAAATTGAAATGATCTACCTTTGTACGAGTAACCTGAAGAAATCTTAAATCGTCTTTTCGCAAAATAATGTAAATTCGATACGAAAGAGAAAATCGCTCATTTTTGCTTGAGGCATGACATGAAATATCATTAGTTAGTTTTCAGGGACGTAAAATAAGACAAATGTAGTTGTTTCCTATCCAGACCGTCAATTATTTTCTTGCGTCCTTGCGACATAAAATTTACTATCTCAATGACTTGTAAATAACGTTTTTGCGAAATGTATTATTAACGAAAAGTGTATCACGTTTTCACGACAAGTAATATCTCAATAAAAGGAAATGACATTTTTGTGATATGCATTATAATGTTTTAATTCTATGTGACATGAAATGTACTGTCTTAATATGTATATAATCTGTCTTCGACATGATTTG
Organism: Macrobrachium rosenbergii; assembly: GCF_040412425.1. Lineage (NCBI taxonomy): Eukaryota > Metazoa > Arthropoda > Malacostraca > Decapoda > Palaemonidae > Macrobrachium > Macrobrachium rosenbergii. The sequence goes on from NC_089743.1 coordinate 65,025,336, forward strand.
TAAAATAATAATAAAATTTTAAATGAATTTCTATGATATGAACGGTATTAAACTAATAAAAAATAAATTACGTGTTTGCTACATGAAGTACAACATCTTACCAAATTAAATTAAATCTGAAATGTAATACTGCGACACGTAATCAAATGTCTTACACAATGAATGAATCAATTCTGCCATTTGGGAACTTTTCAATTTAAAGAGCAAGATTTCCTCCATGAAAAGACTGTTTTCATTTGAAGAATTTTTCAAGAGTCTGTTATTAGATGTTCTTTTAGAAATCACAATTACTGATTCACGGACAAACAAAAACAATGAAAAATGTATAACGTTGGATCACGACAAAAATAAACACTTGAAATATCAGATACGTCACGGCTTACTTAACAATACAAAGACTTTAGTAACAAAACAGGCAATTAGAGCAATCATTCAGGTACAAAATTAGGTAAATAAACAAATTACGATAAATAAATAAGCAGGAAACCCCCTACTTAATCATCAAACATTGGCATCCATCTGTCCCACAGCACATATGAAATCAAACCTTGAAATGTTACTGAACAAAATTTTCTTTATACGCTGTCTCATTTCCATCCATTCCTTTCTTACATCCAGTTGAAGGAGCGGGTGGGCGGATAGGGGTGAGTGTCCACTCTCAGGGGAGAGAGGAGGGGGGTTAAAGAAAAGGGGAGAGGCGAGGGGAACGTTAGTGGAGCAGGACAACTTAACATAAGACGTCATTCTAGGGAAAGGACAGGCGCTTCCCACGCTACTGTCACTTTTCTAATAGACTCCTCCACTGTACTGGGGCTCCGTTTTCTTTATTCGCTTTCGTTCTGTATATACTCGAGTTTTAGCTTGGTTTCTTATTCTGTTCTTTTATGCAATAATATAAATTTTCGAGTACCAACTGTAGGGTTCTTTTCTTTTTGAATCCCGACGTTCTTTACATAAAGATATAAAGCAAGTGACGTGATTGCAATTTAACAAAATACGGAAATCATGGGGACCATTGAAGACACTGTGTAAAAGTCAAGGAAAGTTGTGTTTAGGAACGTCAGTGCAGAATGGGAGAGACAAAGGTTCATGCTTCAGTATATTTAACTTTATATAAACAGAAAAACAGCGTAAATTATGGGCAAACATAAGTATAACAGAGAGAGAGAGAGAGAGAGAGAGAGAGAGAGAGAGAGAGAGAGAGAGAGAGAGATACATGACAGAGGAGGGCTTAAACGAAATTATATACATTATATATGTATATATAATATCTATATATATTCATATATATATATATATATATATATATATATATATATATATATATATATATATATATATATATATATATATATATATATATATATATATATATATATATATATATATATATATATGGGAGAGAGACTGACAGAGGCTTCAGTAAAAGATATAGTATATGAGAGAGAGACACACACACACGCCCACAGATTTCACTCAAACAGGCAGAAACAGTATCGCCGCGAATAAGATAGTCAATACGGCCACCCTCCTCGGAGTCCAATCCGATAGTCAATGTCTGCGGTCGGATAATCATCCATTGCCCGGCCCTAATCCCGTAAGGCCCGGACATCTATTATGCCCTTATCAGACATCCAAACAGGCCCCGCAGGGATGAGAGATAATAACAGATATGAGGCACAGGGTGAATTTACAAAATAAGACGAGACCTCTCTTTACAAAATAAGACAAGATAGAGAACAAAGAATTTAGGCCAAAGGCCAAAAGTTGAGACCTATGAAGGCATTCAGCGCTGAAACGGAAATTGACAGTAAATAGGTTTGAAAGGTGTAACAGGAGGAAAACCTCACAGTTGCACTATAAATCAATTGTTAGGAGAGGGTGAAGAGCAAGATGAATGAAAGAGAATTTGAGCGGAGATACAGTAAAATGAATGAAAGCGGTTGCAGCTAGGGGCCGAAGGGACGCTGCAAAGAACTTTAAGTAATGCCTACAGTGCACCGCATGAGGTGCACTGACGACACTACCCCGTACGGAGTACGGAATAAAACAAGATCTCGGCCCAAATCTACCGGTCAATTTGCTAAATGTATACAGACGAAAGCTTCACTGCTTGAAAAAGTTAGCGATGTTTACAATACGACGTTATTTTGGATGAGTAATGGTTGATGGTGTCGTGTTGCGAAGTCCTGCTCAGTGACAGAATTTTCTAAGAGCCTTGGTTAATGGCCGCATGTACATGTACATGAATCGTTTGGAATGAAGTCATGTTTATGTTTAAGGAACCATGCTTAATGACTTCTTGAGTCCTTATTGACATCATAACAACATGAAAGAAATTTATAGGATGTTATTGCATAAATGGACTGATGTAAAATACAAAACAAACAAATAAATAAATAAACATAGGAACTCAGGAGAAAATACATGGTGCATAACTGCTTCAGAAAGAAACAAAACAAAAGACAGAGAGAGAGAGAGAGAGAGAGAGAGAGAGAGAGAGAGAGAGAGAGAGAGAGAAGAATATATATCAAGCTTTTCGTATGATATCTATCCAAATGTTTTTTTAATGAATCCAAAAACTTCCCGGCCCACTTCCCAAACGACCTCACCTCCTCCCCCTTCTCTTACCCCTTGAAAAGACAGAGAGAGAGAGAGAGAGAGAGAGAGAGAGAGAGAGAGAGAGAGAGAGAGAGAGAGAGAGTTAGAGAGAGAGAGAGAGAGAGAGAGAGAGAGAGAGAGAGAGAGAGAGAGAGAGAGCCAAAATAAACGGAACAGAGGCAGAGGCAGGGTCTCAGTGTCTCTGAAAGGTGGACGCCGAGAAGAAGAAGAAGAAGGCTTTGTCAGGGATGTTGTTGGGTATATTAAGAGGGATTTCATGGTGTTGTTGAAGGATGCCAAGGAGATTCTGGGAGCGGTTCCTTCGACGGGAGATTTACCAGGGATGCTGCATGTTTGCACACTGCTCGAAGACAAACGACTTCGTGATGCTGGGGCGGAAGAGTTGAAGGACTGACGGTTAGCTATATATTTCTCTCTCTCTCTCTCTCTCTCTCTCTCTCTCTCTCTCTCTCTCTCTCTCTCTCTCTCTCTCTCTCTCTTGCTGTTTATGCGACGTTAAATGACATTATTACCTGAAATATCTATCTGTCATTCTGTCTAAGACAATAAAGGGAGAACTAATGAGTGGCTATCTGTCTGTCTACGTAGGTAAGGCACTCGGTGTCTTTAAAATGAATAACAGTTTTTTCTTGTTTAATACAACTAAAGACTAAATGACATGAACTAACAGTATACTTTATGCAAAGCTATATACTTGGTAATGCACTATAGATGCACAAAAGAAATATATATATATGTGTGTGTATGTGTGTGTGTATGAAGATGTATGTATGCATATATGCATACATATACGAAGATACATTAATCATATTTTAAATGTGCAAAAGCTTTTGTAAATTGCAAAATACATGAAACACTGTAAAAATGAATAACTTTTGGAATTATACAACATAACTTTATCACACTTTCACTGCAATCCACCAGCCAATTTTACACATCACCAATCATTTTGAAGGTAATAACAGTAAATTAATGCCCAATAAGACTATTAACATTTTATAGTAGAAGTTTGATCGTAAAATAATCATAGCTCATAAAATGCCCTCGAACGCCACTGTCTCGCATGCGATATAAATTCTCAAATAAGTTGAGTTAATTAAAAAAAAGAACAATAAAAATAGATAACTGAGAAATTGAGTACAGAGAATGAAATACATAAATCATAGGTAAATATGTAACAAATCAAATAGAATAAGATCGAGTTTTAAGACGACAGTGAAAAATATATCAACGTGAAATTTAATGTTCATGATAAAAAAAGACGCTATATCACAGGTGAATATTTATTTTCTTTCAACCATTCAATGAGTAATCCCTTCAAGTCCTAATTACATGGAAAAGGACTTAGCCATCTACCTATACATTAACGCGATCCTAAGTTCCCGTTCAAAAGCTGCAAATATTTTTAAGTTCCTAATTTGATATTCACAAATTGAAAATCTTTACAAATTCCTACATTCCCGTTAAAAAACTGAAAATATTTTCAATTTCCTAAATTCCCATTAAAAAATTTTATACATGTATACATACACACACACACACACACACACACACATATATATATATATATATATATATATATATATATATATATATATATATATATATATATATATATATATTCAGTCACGTTAATAGCAGCTGGCGGGAATATTA
>NC_089743.1:65034613-65044613 GCF_040412425.1 Macrobrachium rosenbergii
ATTACTATAATTTTATATATATATATATATTTACTGAATTTTCGTAAACTGCTTTCATAAACTTATCCATAAATAAACAAAAGAAATATCAATAAGAAGATATAAAATGTCTTTCTTTTCTTAGCCTAATCTTGCAAAAGGAAACATACTGAAGTAAGAATGTTTTATAAGAAAGACTTCTTTTTTCGTGGTTACGGTTACAATTGCAAATGTTCTTTAACCACAGTGGCTTCTTCATCGGCGGTAGGTTTAAAGGAAATTGTTTTTTTTTAATAACCCTCTGTTCATCAGGACAAAGTTTTACTAACAGCTGTGTCATGACTGGTTATGTAAACAGAAAAATAGAAAAAGTTCATTCTCAACTCAATTACGCTGATGAATGGAATGGAATATAAAATTCAGGTCAAAGGCCAAGTGGTGGGAGCTACGAGGTCATTCAACACTGAACGGGATGATGAGAGTAAAGGCTTTAAAGAAGTACCAAGAGGAAAACCTCGCAGTTGCACTTTGAAACAATTGTTAAGAGGTTGGAAAGCAAGTCAGCAGAAAGAGACTAAGAACAGAGGTACAGTAGAAGGAATAAGAGGGGCCGCAGCTAACGGCCGAAGGAACGGTGTAAAGAACGTTAAGTAATGTCTACAGTGCATCGCATGAGGTGCATTGCTGGCATTACCTTTCTATTAGGAATCTCCTCTGACGAGGAAGCCCTTATATATATCGTTTACTCCTCAATACATTCCATAAGTAAGTGGACGTTTCTCCTCACATTCCATAAGTAAGCGGACGTTTCTCCTCAAATTCCATAAGTAAGCGGACGTTTCTCCTCACATTCCATAAGTAAGCGGACGTTTCTCCTCAAATTCCATAAGTAAGCGGACGTTTCTCCTCACTTTCCATTAGTAAGCGGAAGTTTCTCCTCACATTCCATAGGTAAGCGGACGTTTCTCCTCACATTCCATAAGTAAAGTTTCTCCTCACGGACGTTTCTCCTCAAATTCCATAAGTAAGCGGACGTTTCTCCTCAAATTCCATAAGTAAGCGGACGTTTCTCCTCACATTCCATAAGTAAGCGGACGTTTCTCCTCAAATTCCATAAGTAAGCGGACGTTTCTCCTCACTTTCCATTAGTAAGCGGAAGTTTCTCCTCACATTCCATAAGTAAGCGGACGTTTCTCCTCACATTCCATAAGTAAGCGGAAGTTTCTCCTCACATTCCATAAGTAAGCGGACGTTTCTCCTCACATTCCATAAGTAAGCGGACGTTTCTCCTCACATTCCATAAGTAGCGGACGTTTCTCCATTCCATAAGTAAGCGGACGTTTCTCCTCACATTCCATAAGTAAGCGGACGTTTCTCCTCACATTCCATAAGTAAGCGGACGTTTCTCCTCAAATTCCACAAGTTCGTTTCTCCTCACTTTCCATTAGTAAGCGGAAGTTTCTCCTCACATTCCATAGGTAAGCGGACGTTTCTCCTCAATTCCATAAGCGGACGTTCCGTCTCTCCTCACTTTCCATAAGTAAGCGGACGTTTCTCCTCACATTCCATAAGTAAGCGGACGTTTCTCCTCACATTCCATAAGTAAGCGGACGTTTCTCCTCACATTCCATAAGTAAGCGGACGTTTCTCCTCACATTCCATAAGTAAGCGGACGTTTCTCCTCACATTCCATTCCAAAAGTAAGCGGACGTTTCTCCTCACATTCCATAAGTAAGCGGAAGTTTCTCCTCACATTCCATAAGTAAGCGGACGTTTCTCCTCACATTCCATAAGTAAGCGGACGTTTCTCCTCAAATTCCATAAGTAAGCGGACGTTTCTCCTCACATTCCATAAGTAAAGCGGACGTTTCTCCTCAAATTCCATAAGTAAGCGGACGTTTCTCCTCATTAGTAAGCATTCTCCTCCACATTCCATAAGTAAGCGGACGTTTCTCCTCATTCCATAAGTAAGCGGACGTTTCTCCTCACATTCCATAAGTAAGCGGACGTTTCTCCTCACATTCCATAAAAGCGGACGTTTCTCCTCACATTCCATAAGTAAGCGGACGTTTCTCCTCACTTTCCATTAAGTAAAGTTTCTCCTCACATTCCATAGAAGCGGACGTTTCTCCTCACATTCCATAAGTAAGCGGACGTTTCTCCTCACATTCCATAAGTAAGCGGACGTTTCTCCTCACATTCCATAAGTAAGCGGACGTTTCTCCTCATTTTCCATAAGTAAGCGGACGTTTCTCCTCACATTCCATAAGTAAGCGGACGTTTCTCCTCACTTTCCATTAAGTAAGCGGACGTTTTCCTCACATTCCATAAGTAAGCGGACGTTTCTCCTAACATTCCATAAGTAAGCGGACGTTTCTCCTCACTTTCCATAAGTAAGCGGGCGTTTCTCCTCACACTCCATAAGTAAGCGGCCGTTTCTCCTCACTTTCCATAAGTAAGCGGACGTTTCTCCTCACTTTCCATAAGTAAGCTGACGTTTCTCACATTCCATAACTAAGCGCACGTTTCTCCTCAAAGTCAGTGAAATTATTTCTCGAATGTTTTAAGCCGCACAATGCCTGATAATACCCGGAAATTACGTTACAGTAAATAACGATGGATCCAGTACCCAACTCTCAATATCTATGGAACACTCGTTCAGTATTTCAGTTTCGTCAATGACGTAATTTGCACCGTTTTTCTAAGGTCTCTCTCTCTCTCTCTCTCTCTCTCTCTCTCTCTCTCTCTCTCTCTCTCTCAACATAGCCCTCCACCTACAAAAAAAAAAAAAACTCTCCCCTCTTCACAAAATCCTTCACGATATAAACTAAAGTGACAGTGGCTGAATACAAAGTCCATCTACAAAGACAAAACCCCTTGCTCGTCCTTTCAAGGTCAGCAAATTAAAAGGGGGTTGGAGAGAGAGAGAGAAAAAAAAGGGGTTGTGATTAGCATTCAATTGAAACTTTTTTTTATTTCGTAGGCAGAGTGGCCGCTTGACTCATTGTTTCGGTGTGCGATATAAATACGGTCCTTCGCTGGTGGGTTTGGGGGGTTGAGGGGGAGAGAACTCGGTCACATCTCTTATTAGAAACATTACAGCTGCGTGGGCGAGGTCGCTTTTTTTTTTTTTCCACTCGCGAGCTCTCAATTTGGATTCGTTCATTAGCGATAAGAGATTGGAGAGACTGAGGTCATTATGCCAGAATAAATAATTAGGTCACGAGCATATGAAAACTAACTGCAGCAACAAACATATAAATCAGAAACATGAGTAGAAACATTTCAGTTTGAATAACGAGTTACAGACGTGAGAAATGAGCTAAATAAATATCTACTTAAAACAATAAAAAATAAAGTGACGTTCATTTGCCCTTGCTCAATTCTCCCTGTTTTTTAACAAATTACCTAATTTTTATCTATTTATTTATTAATTTGTTCATTAATTATTCTTTTCTAATAACTGACCTCTTATTTCTGCATTTCCTATTACTTTCTGTTAATTCTTTCAAATGGATATCGCACATTTTGATCTACCAACAAAACAGATGAGTACAAACCATAGTGAGAAGTGTCTTACATAAAGTTGTAATTAAAACATTAAAATATAAATGGAAATTCATTTGCTCTTAAACAAATCTCCTTGTATCTTAAAGTTTACTTAAAGTTTTACCTATTTACGTATTAATTTGTTAATTTATTTTTTATTTTCTAATAAATGATCTCTTCTTTCTGCATTTCCTGTTACTTCTTTCAAATGAAAACCATGTTCTTTGGTATATTTAGTTTCAAGTCAATGGCTCCTGTGGGCTTGTTCAGTATGAATAGGGTTCATCTTCTAGATAATAATAATAATAATAATGAAAACCAACGGTTAAAGCTTCTCTTTCTCTCTCTCTCTCTCTCTCTCTCTCTCTCTCTCTCTCTCTCTCTCTCTCTCTCTCTCTCTCTCTTTCACTCCAACTGGACCTTTTGCAGGGAAAATGACCCGAAGAATCGTCCAGAATTAATTGGAAGCTGCGCTTAATACCTTTTCCAGTGCCTCATGAAGACAGTCGGAGGAGAACCGCCACGCCATTGAGCCATGGAAGGAATCTCTTAAGTTTTCTTAGCACCATCTTATCGCCCCACTGTAAACGATTTCGAATCCCAACTTGAGAAGTTACTACACCCGTTTCTAAAAAGTGGTTATCTTAAGTTATTTTTCGCTTGTTATCTTAAGGTACTTTTCCTTTTGAAATATCAGTTACCTGGCTTTACTACTCAAGTTTCGAAGCCCAAGTTATCTGAAGATATCGTTCCCTTTGAAACCTCAGTTATCTGAAGTCATTACTCCCGTTTCGGAACCTTAGTTATCTGATGTTGTTTTTCCTTCTGAAACATCAGTTATCTGGTGTTGCTACTCAAGTTTCGAAACTTGGTTATCTGAAGTTACTACTCCAGTTTCGAAACCGTAGTTACCTGAAGCCATTTTTCGTTTCTAAATCGTAGTTATCTTAACTTACTACTTCCGTTTCGAAAACTAAGTCATCTGAAGTTATTTTTCCTCTTGAAACATCATTTGTCCGAAGTTACTGCTCCTGTTTCCAGACCTTTGTCATCTGAAGTTACTACTCCCGTTTCGAAACCTTACTTATCTGGAGTTATTTTTCCTTTTGAAACATCAGTTATCTGAAGTTACTACTCCAGTTTCGAAACCCTTCTTATTTGAAGCCGCTTTTTCGTTTCGAAACCTGAAGTAGTTCTTGTTTTGGGAACCTGAAACCGTTTCAGTTTCGAAAGCTGAAGTGATTCCTGTTTTATAACTAGAAACATTTTCCCGGTTCAACACCTGACTTCAATCGTGTTTCAGTAATTTACATATGAAACCGAAGTTGTACCTACCTACTTCAGAAACCTGAAATAATTTATCAATACAGACCTGATAAGTTTGACGTCTAAATACCTGAAGAACTCCTGAAATAATTCGGGTTGAGAATCCTCAAATATTCCTCGTCTCTACAGTATGATTTATAATTTATAAGCGTACAGTAATTCCTGATTAAAAGTGACAACTACTTCCTGGCTACAAAATTGTAGGGACTACTCTTAAGGACTTGATATGATCTGCACATCGATAACGGATATTGTTAGTTTTTATACATATAGCGCCGCTAATAAACCTGGTGGAATTCTCGTTTAAAAACACCAAAATAATTCCTCTTCAGAAGCCAGATGTAATTTAATTTTAGAATGATGATATAATTCTATTTAGATACAAAAATTAAAATAGAAACCACTTGAAAACATGATACAATTGCCTTGTAGATGAAACCACAAGAAGTGAACAAAGTCGAGAAAAGGAAAAACTATTACCGTCGAGAAATCTGCAGTAGTCATCATTTGGAAAACCAAATTAATCTCATTTTTCTGAGTTGTCACTTCAGATCTACTGCGTTCCTTTACAAAGGTTTCACCTAGGGATCATTAACCAATTTAGTCTATCACGTCGTGTTACGCCGTTCATTTCTGCACCATATCTAGTATCCTTTTTCTGACCTCTCAGATAAGTCCTTCTTTAAAGGTATTAAACAGCTACATACACACACGCACACACACACACACACATATATATATATATATATGTATATGCACACACATTACATATATATATCTATATAAATATATATATATATATATATATATATATATATATATATATATATATATATATATATTTTCCACCACATAACCATGCATCATATTTAATCAGAAAACAGAAGGACCTGACAAAAAAGGGCCCGGAAAACCAGATCACAAAAAAAGTTGGGGGTGGGGGAACTGCTGACGAAGTAAGGTGGTAGATGGATGTCATACTCAGGGAGGTGTGGGATGGGGGGGATCTGAGGATGCTAGTGGGGGCCGGGTATGAGGAGGAGGAGGAGGAGACGCCTTCTGAGAAATAAGACGACTAGGAATTGTGATTGGAAGTGGAGTTCGTCTAAAATTGATAAAAAAAAAGGGGGAATAAAAAAGAGGAATATCATTGATTTGTCTTCCGTTTCTAGTTTTTCGTTTGTGTTTCGGTTCTTCGAATGTTTGTTTGTTTGTTTGTCTGTTTTCTCGTTTCTGGGTTGGGTGACTTTTTGAGGAAAGTGAGTTTCTTTGGCCAAAATGTCTTCGTATGAAGAAAATCCTATAAGGGTATCGGATACCTCGAGATATCAAAATATTATTTACACATATTTAAACCACTACCACTCGATGCTTATTCTGTCCTTTATTTAACGTTTTTATAAGAATCCCACGACGTGAGAATGTATTGCTGTATTAATAAAAGTATTGTACATACATATAATGAACGATACAAAACATTATCTTAAAAATGTTTCTGGAACTACAAGCGCTAGTGTAACTGGTTAGAAGCAATAATTCCTCTTAGGCTGGCAATTTGCAAAGACATTATTCAATTAGGAACTTAAGAACTTGAAACACGCGAGCGCGCACGCGCGTGCCAGCAAGACAGAGAAAGAGAGAGAGAGAGAGAGAGAGAGAGAGAGAGAGAGAGAGAGAGAGAGAGAGAGAGTTTTCTACTAGAATCTTCTTCTTCAGCTTCCTCTTCTTCTCCTTATTCTTCTTCCTATTATTATTATTATTATTATTATTATTATTATTATTATTATTATTATTATTATTATTATTATTATTATTATTATTACTATTATTATTATTTGACCAGCCGATAAAATTCTAACGTAAGAGGCATTAGTAAAATTTCCATATAAAAATAACACCTCCCTTATTTGCAATCTACATTTGGTTTGCAAGAAGAAGGAACGCATGTATAAAATATTTCTGAAACCCTTAAGATACGTGTGTGCGTGACTGCTTATGTGCATGTGAGTGAGCTGTGTGTTTGTGTGCATATGAGAGAGAGAGAGAGAGAGAGAGAGAGAGAGAGAGAGAGAGAGAGAGAGAGAGAGAGAGAGAGAGAGAGAAATATAATTTCATTTACAGACGGGAAAGAATATACAAAATATTTGTATTCCTGTACAGTTAAAAGTATAAACAATAATTAGAAAGATCACACTAACAAATAATGAGAATATCTTCATTTAGGATGGAACACTGCGTGCCTCTAGTGAAAGAGAGAGACAAAACCTGGCTTTCCACTCGAGAAATAAAGAAAATACTCCCGCAAACACGAATACCTGGGTATGCGAGTTTATGCGTGTGTATATAAAAATGAACATGGAAATGAAAGGCTAGTCTTTTTTGAGAGAGAGAGAGAGAGAGAGAGAGAGAGAGAGAGAGAGAGAGAGAGAGAGAGAGAGAGAGTACAATATAAAAGTGCGAGCGCGCGCGAGAGAGAAATAATTTGCACAATACTAAAAGTAGAATATAAAAGACATAGATAGTGGGTAGGCAAGCAGGCAGGCAGGCAGGTAGGTAGGCAGGCAGGCAGGCAGGCAGGTAGGTAGGTAGGCAGGCAGGCAGGCAGGCAGGCAGGCAGGCAGGCAGGCAGGAGAGAGAGAGAGAGAGAGAGAGAGAGAGAGAGAGAGAGAGAGAGAGAGAGAGAGAGAGAGAAAGTGCACTATTCTAAATATAAAATATAATAACAGCTACTGTTTAAAAATAAGTCCTCCAGCGAGCAGCCTTGTCCCGCCTAATCCTTTTTCATTTATGATTTAAAAAAAAAAATGAGGGAGGGGGAGGTGAGGAAGAGGGAGGGGAAGATGATGGCTGGAGATGCAGAGGAAGGAACTAAAGGAGGAGGAGGAGGAGGAGGAGGAGGAATAGGGGTATGGGGAGGATACAACAAACCAAGTAGCCATCCTGCTCCTCATTACTTAGAGGACGAGGCCGAAGGCAGTGCAGTTTCCTGTGTTTTCTCAGGATTTTTTCTTTCCTCTATTTTCACGAGATTTTTTATGCATATTTCTTATATATCTTAATAAATAAATAAATAAATAAATAAATAAATAAATAAATACACATATACATATAAATATACATATACGTATTTACATACATATATATATATATATATATATATATATATATATATATATATATATATATATATATATATATATATATATATATATATATATATATATACATATATATATATATATATATATATAAACACACACATATATATATATAGGCACATATGTGTAAGCATGTATATGTGTTGCGTGTACATGTGTATGCTTAGGCAACATTTTATGTATTATTCTTCCAAATACAAAACTAAAGCCCCACTGTACTTACGTACTTCGACCATGATAAATGAATTAGAGAAATAACTGAGAGCTGAACCTCATTCCAAATAATGGATAGAGAGAGAGAGAGAGAGAGAGAGAGAGAGAGAGAGAGAGAGAGAGAGAGAGAGAGGGCTAAGTAGCCAGGATAACAAAGTAACAGCCTGAGGGGGCGCTCCTTGTTTGTCCCTCTGGAGGATGATTACCTCCGCAGGAATCCCTTCCGGTATATGAAATACATATTAAGTAACCAAGTGATTAACGACGTAATTGACTTCAATTACCGAGGCTGGATGACCCTAATAACTTGAGCGCATAATCAGTTATTTGTAGACGGGGAGGAGGAGGAAGGAGGAGGAGGAGGAGGAGGAGGAGGAGGAGGAGGAGGAGGAGGAGGAGGAGGAGGAGGAGGAGGTATGACAAAGCGATATCTGTAAGTATATATATCAACCTATAATTGAAAAAAAAAATAAAACAGAAAATATCAAAGAGAGGCTAAGAAAAACGGATACTGTAATAAAAAAAAATAATAATAACAAATATGAATGTATATCGTATATTATGTATTACATTGAACTTGAGTCGATCATGCAGGTAATCGTCTGTCTTGTATTTACACTGATTTAATCACTATTCAGTTTTCTAATATTGTGTTTTCTTTTTCACTCAAGGGCATTCTATTATGTAGGAAGCTTGGTAGTTCATCTCCTCTGTGTATTCTGAAAGATGTACCTATTATCATAACAATAATAACAGTAGAAATGAAGATATCACTTAATTTTCAACAGAAAACAGTTCCCAAAATTTAACCAAAACAGTATCTCTTGGTTTTGGAAGCGCTTGAGGATTTACTGTTTATCAAAACATGCAACTTAATCACATAAACAAAAATACACCTGCAATCAGCAAATTAAATGTGCAATTCATTCACAGAGTTTTTCCTTATTACTTTCTATAGTAAAAACTTGAAATATGTAATACAATCAGGAAAGTATTTACGTGGAAATTCTTAAAACAGAGTATTGAGCCAATCTGAAAATTACTCTATTCATTAAACTATCAAAATCTAAAATAAATTAGCGGAGTTAATCTATCAAATGTTTCTGCATAGATAATAATACATCTCTAGCTAGTTAACAGGTTCACATTTCATGTAACAAAATCTGTGATTTTATTACCAGTGTTTCAAACACTGCAGTTCAGTCATAAATTCCGTAGATTGTCATGGTAAGTCTACTACTCACTTAAAATATTTGCACCTAGAAACTCACTAGCAGTATTTGTCAACATACAAAATATGTGTGTGATTCATAAACTTTTGTAATTCATTTATAAGACTTGTAACTCAAAAGTCAACCTAAAGTCATTACCCGAACAACTACCAAACAACTATTGTATTGTACTGTATTTAGAGTTAATAACATATGAGTGAGGTTATCAAATAACTCCAACGTGGAGTCAAGGGAATTTCTACATCACGCCTATGGGAAGTGGTGGAACTAGGACTAATCTCATATTTCATGCATGCACTCAAAAGATCCCTTTCTGCCCAGTATGATCTGAAAAATATTGACTTCAAATATAATTACAAGACTTTAAATATATTTATAATAATACTATCATTGTGCTTTTCTCAACCTGGGGAGGTCAGCAATTTCAGGGGAGCCCTAGGGAAAAATAAAAAAACTCTCTAATTATATTCGTTATCCTCTTAACAGGAGTCGCTACGAAGCAGTGTCTAGTATCTTATTAATTCATTCCCAAAAGAATAAAAA
>NC_089743.1:65049613-65052113 GCF_040412425.1 Macrobrachium rosenbergii
TCTGGTCTTTCTGAATTGGTCAGAAACACAAAGCACAGATATGTCAGCTTTACATCAGCTGCTTATAGTAAACTAAAACAGTAACTCAACATCAATCAACTGTACAAAGCAATAATAACATTTCCCTGTTAAGCAAAACCATCAGTTACACAAACTCATTACTAAGTCTAAACTAGTCAGTTATACAAAGCAATAACGTATTTTAATTCTAAATCATTTAAGTCTGATCTCTGGGGTTCGAGTCCCGGATGAGGCGAGGACATCTGTTTGCATATGAAGTGACTTAGGTACCTGGTAAATAGATGACCGAGGTGGTCGCAACCAGGGTTAAAAAGGGCATGGCATGGCTACCAGCCTCATCCCAGTAAATGTGATGAGAACCAGAAGGAAAATACCTTTGGGCGCTGGTGACTTTCAGGGAGGTAGTGTATTATAGAAAAATTATTTATATATATTATATATATATATATATATATATATATATATATATATATATATATATATATATATATATATATATAATTAGTTACACAAAGCCAAAACGTACTAAGGCTACACCAGTCTGTCCAACAAAGCAATAAAGTGCATATTTCACAGCAGCCACCTCTGTAAATTACATAAACCCATTCCGTACTAATTCTACATCATCCATTTTAGAAAGAAATAATGCAACAATTCAACATCAGTTAGTTTTACACCAAACCCTAGCGCATTATTTACACGTAGTACGTCCCGTTATACAAAGCCTAAGCCATGTAATTCTCCATAAGTCAGAAACAAAGTCATAATAAAGAGTACTACTGTACTTACACATTCATTCTACAACCGTTCTTTGGGTGTTGTTTCATCCCGTAAGTGTTACTCTATCGGCATTAAACCCTCGTAACTTACAATCCTGCAGGAATACCAACAGACATTGATGTCCAAAAATCGACGGTAACTCTCTCTCTCTCTCTCTCTCTCTCTCTCTCTCTCTCTCTCTCTCTCTCTCTTTCATTGTACGCAGAAGCACCGTCTCCTGATATATTTCAAACGATATAAATTCATACATCATAATTTTTGTAGTTATCATATACTCATCGTTATCAATTCATTCTCCAGTGACTACATATGCACCAACGCATTCATCACTCATCACTACTACCGTCACATTCACCACACGAACGCCTTTATCATCACCAGCATCACCAAGCATCTACATCAATAACATCACCGTTCCCACAGCATCGCATTCATCAACTTCACTGACTTCGTCCATCTTGAACCCTCGTATTTTGTCAACTTCCCCCCACCCTCAAGCGTCTCTTCCATCAACGCTGCCAGCATCATCATCATCATCATCTCTCATCATCACCAGCACCATCTTCATCGCCAATGACACCATCTTCATCAACATCACAGTACTCCAGTTAACCATCACAGGCGAACCTATTATCAAGAACAATTACAATCTAGCTAGAGCTATCGTCAACATCACCAACCAACCAGCTCCACCCTCATCAGGTGGGCACAGAGAGAGAGAGAGAGAGAGAGAGAGAGAGAGAGAGAGAGAGAGAGAGAGAGAGAGAGAGAGAGAGTGTGTATGTGTATGTGTGCGTCTGTATGCTGTATTGATCGAGTCCCGCCTCCTCCCTACTACCCTCCCTCTCCTCCTCCTCCTACTCCTTACATCAGCCACATCCCACACATCCCTCTCCCCTTTCCCCTCGTTCCTTCACTTCCTCCTCCTCCTCCTCCTCTCCCTATTCTTCGTCTCACCCTTTATACCACCTGTGAGCTCCAGCTGGTGACCACCTGTGTATGCAGCAGCATCCAGATGGTTTTTTTTGCAAAGACCTCAGTAATTATTACAGAAATATTACGAAGAAAATCAAGGAAAATCTTAGAGAGAGAGAGAGAGAGAGAGAGAGAGAGAGAGAGAGAGAGAGTATCTTTAAGACTGTACTACTCGTTCTTGATGCAAATAACGTCATGGCCAACTCATACCAAACTCCAGTTCGCCTGAATGAATGACCATTTTTGCAGAACAGACAAGTATCTTCAAAGAACGAAAGAGTTCACTTTTGACCCGAGTGGATACAATGCCTTGACCTGATCTGCCCTGTTGCCCTCAGTGGGTCGTAGGATTTCTCGCTGAATGTTTGACAGAATCGTAAATGGGATTATTAAAAACGATGTTAAAGAGCCAGTTATCCCTTCCTTGATCCTTATTCCATTATATTTATATTCAACAGACTTTACCCCTTCACATACTCGTAAATCAGTTTATCATTCATTAAGCATCACTGGGATTGGCTTCTTTTGCTTGCAGATCATCAATACATATTTGACCAAATCTCTGTCCTTTTCCAATAAAGGATAAAGATGCCCTTTCTAAAGGTGAACTGATGCCTTCGGGACCAATATATAGTGGATTTTATCAAAATCTACAGGCAGACACCGTATTATTTCAAGTTAAAAATACAGATTAATTTCACGGTGACTCACCTAACAGCAATCT
>NC_089743.1:65057113-65064613 GCF_040412425.1 Macrobrachium rosenbergii
TACACCGCTTCACTACAAAATGAAAGTACATCGGATCTTCTATTTTTCATTAACTAACTAAATCATTCTGTAATAATCGTTACAAGGAAAAAAATGAAATTGAGAACCAGCAATTCTTTCCGACAAGTTTACACAAAAATGTTAAAACAGTAACGAGCATATTAGGTAAGAAATTCAATCACTGGAACATTCCTGTGTCAATAATACATAATCCTATCTGTTGGTCGGGTTTTTAAGTACGCAATATAATTATTGAAATGGGTTATAAACTCCTGAATTTACTTCTGCTTCCCACAATAAAATTCTCTCTTTCTTACAATAAATCGATACAATCCACCACTCTACACAGGTGCCTCACGGAAAGGACCGGTAACTGTTGTGAAAAGATGCACAAATTAATAAATAAATAAATAAAATAAAACAGACTAGAATAAAATCGTTTGCGAGTATTTCACTCAGCGTCTGAATTAAAAATTCCTTGTTTCCTTTAGTGATCTCTATCATAATACTCAGAAGAACTGAGAAATACAGTAACATTTTCGTTAAACGTGAGATAAAATATCTTAACACTATGCCTATCTTAATCAATTCTCCTTTCTACAACAGGAAGATGTACGTGTGAAATAAAAATGATTCAAAATCAACTGCTTCTGGAATAATATAACTGAAGAGTAAAAATTCGAAATCGAAAGGCTCTCTCGAACAGATAACTCCTGGCTTGCATAAAATCATTTCACTCAACGCCAGCCTCCCATATCGGCGAATTCTGAAATGTGAAAAGATCTTACCGAATATAAAGGAAAGATTTATTTCCGAAACAGGCCGGAACGCTGAGCCAGAGGAGAAATTGCTAAGAATTCTAAAGCAGAAATAAATTTGCTTCATATAAAATGTCCTCCAATTTTCGCATTACACGCAACATTGACGCCTATTATACTAATTTAAAATAGGTGATGGAATTCGGGCAAAAAAATTTAATATGAATGCAAATAAACAATCGAAATGGGCAAGAATATTTAAAATGAAACCGCAATCACAAAGACTGTGGATATTTTAAAAATATCTTTTCAAACTGAAATTATTCTACGAACATCATTTCAAATGTCGTAAAATTTAAAGGCCCTTACACATACAGATCAATATTTTAATAAGTTATTTAGATTACGCATAAAAGCCTACGTTTTAACACTACACCTACTAATTATGCACGCATATCTGCAAGCATGAATAAACACACATACATTCCTTACATTTAAACAATTTCCAAAACTCTCTCTCTCTCTCTCTTTCTCTCTCTCTCTCTCTCTCTCTCTCTCAATATTGTGATATTTCTCAGAAGTTTTATTACATCTGGCAGTTTTACAGTTTAGGAAGAAGAAGAAGAGGAAGAGTGACCGTAGCAAAGTAGCCAAAAACCGAGATATGTCAGGTCTGAGGGCGTATTTCCATCGTCGAACTTTTTAATACTTTTGACAATAAGCGGTTGCATTTGAGACGCTGAATCAATACAAGTTTGCGATTTTGCGTGTGTCTGTGTCCAGATGCATCTATGCTCTTTTCTTTATTTTTTTTTGGAGTGTGAGTTTCTGGGGAAGGACACCGGTGAATTCGTGTGCTTACAAACACACACACACACACACACACACACACGAGAAACACTCTTGACTGTGAAATATGTTTGTGTGTTCTTTTTTTGAGTGTGAATTTGTGGAGATGGACACCAGCGAATTCGCGTGTTTACACACACACACACACTCACATACACACACCTGACTGTGGCATCTGTGTGTTTTTTTTCTTGTGCGAATTTGTGTGAATGGACACCAGTGGACTGGCGTGTTAACACACACACACACACACTTAACGGTGAAATCTGTATTGACTGTTGGAACAGTTTTTCCTTTCTATATACTATCCTAGACGCGTATTTGAATAAAGGCTGAGATGACATATTCCATTATTAGCATATCCGCTGATGATGGGTATTTTAAAAAATCTATAAATATATTATGAAAACATTTCTCACAAAAATCTATCTGAGAAATTCATCTCCCGTAGAGTCTCTCTGTTACACGGAAAAAATAAAAAGATACCGAGGACCACGCAACAGAATAAGCGCAAAATAACTCTTAAAATTCTTTTAAATAGAGAAACATTTCCTCACACGGATGGAAGCTTATGAAACAAGACTGAAGGTCATTTTGGAATTCCAAGATATCTCACTTATAATTAAAGGGAAACCAAGAAAGCAGAATATTTTTTGTTTTGTTTTTGTGTTTTTACTCGTTTCGATAAACTGGCAATTTAGCATTTCTCTTATCTTTCTTTTATGCTTAATTACAACCCAAGTAATTATGGTTAATTTACTCCTTTTTATAATTTGGTATGCCTTCACCTTTGCTCGACCATGCTCCTTCAATATCTGTAACTCACTTATGTTGGATGGCTTAAATGAACTACTACCTAATTTCTCAAGGGTGCCCAATTCTCTTTTTAATAATTTCTATCTCAAGACTACAAGTCACTCAAAACAAAACATTCCACTTGTCAGGTCATTCATTAGTCTTTAGCATCGTCTTCATTTGCTACATAATTCTTTCCACACACTTCCTCTCATTCCAATGCTTCTTGCAATGTTCAACGCTTCCCTCTAAAATTCGCATATAGTAACACTACCTCAATTTTCTTGAAGACACTCGAAAATACATTTTTCATTTCCAAAAGCAATCCAATAGTTCATTAGCTCTGATTTCGTTTTCAGACACCATTCCCATCAAGAATCTGTTTCGTATTTAGGTCCCAAAAGACTTCTTTCTTCACTTTTTTATTTTTCACTTTACTTTCCGTTTCTACATTCTGCTTTCTTCTCTTCCTTGGAAAGGCACTTCCAATAATCTTTCCCTCTCAGTAAGCCCTCTTTTGAACTTTTATCCCAAAATTGCTTCTTACCGTCTCAAGAACTTCCTGTACTAACCTTCCGGCACACTTTCACCTAAACCCACCTAGTAATGATTATATGTATATATATATATATATATATATATATATATATATATATATATATATATATATATATATATATATATATCTATATATATGTATGTATATATCATTTTGCCTCATTGCTCTCAAACTCCCCTGAGGTGCGTAACGTTGACATTCATAGATTTTCCATTTTCAACCAATTAATATTTCATGGTTTTTTTTTGCACATAATAATTAGAGCTCCATCTAACTACCGCTTTGTAGCTGACATTTTATTCCCATGTTACTCTTGTACATATCTTTAACTATAACGAAAAACAAGGTAACAAACTCTTAAGTCATAAACACTTTCTAAAAGGCAAAGTAGTCACGCAAAGCAAAACTATACGAAAAATAAAAATAAAAAAGACAAACCACAAATAATCACGACTCATGCATAAAAAAATAACAAATACTCATCCGGGTGGGAAAAAAATCACGGAACAAATTACAAAGAGGAAAAAAAAAAAAGAAAAACGCTAAGTCCACAAAATCCCAAGGATTAGTAAGATCAGAAGTAGGATTATCCTAAATCACCACCACTTCCCCCCTCTCCCCACGCCTCCTTCTCCTCATCATCATCATGATTTCCATCGGAACATCCATTTACATGAGATGAGAGAGAGAGAGAGAGAGAGAGGACATCTGTTGGCCAGTGGGCAGAGGACCGCATATCAAGTTATTATATTTTGAATATACTACCGCTCTATACGCATCAAACATCATTCTCGGTGAAAAATTTATTTTGGTATTTATAATTAATAACCCTTACTTGAGCTATTCTGCGCTGTCTGATTTATACCTGTACAGCCACAAACTCATATCCCACTGGACACAACTGTTCGTAGAAAACCTTGGTTTTAGGCATGTATTTACACTTTTATATATATATATATATATATATATATATATATATATATAATATATGTATATATGTATATATACATGTATGTGATTTTATATATATATATATATATATATATATATATATATATATATATATATATATATATATATATATATATATATATATATGTGTCAAATTCATGTTCTGTACTTTGAACTGATATCAACCCAACTGCACCATGAATAACACACAAACACCCACACAAATATATATATATATATATATATATATATATATATATATATATATATATATGTATATATATATATATATATATATAAATATATATATATATATATATATATATATATATATATATATATATATATATATATATATATATATATATATATATATATATATATATATATATATATACACACACATTTACAAATGCACACACACACACACACACACGAAACAACCACCTACACCACCTGAAGATGAAAACATGCACCTGAAAACATACACCAGCCAAGAAAAAATGCTTTTACTCATTTATAAAAATGTCAACAGTGTTCTTGTAAACGAAACAATTAGATAAAAAAACCCAAAATATAAAAAAACTGAAATCTATTGAATCATCGCCTCAACTTCCGCATCGCTGTGACGACACTTCTGTGACGCCAAAGTAATAAATACAAACAAATACCAAATACAAAAGGTCTCAGAGAACTCCCCGTACTACCTCTAACCTTTTTCGGCGATGTTCCCTCAATATGTGAGATCATAAAATATTCAGTATACAATATGTCTTGTATTTTATTCTGGAACGTTTGAGAATTGAAAGATCAGTTACAAAATAGCATAAGGAAGTGCTTTACTGTATAAGTTCAGTTATTATAATTATGATCGATTGCATCGTAACAGATAATGATCTTTTCAGTGATGTTCCCTCGATATGTGATATCATAAAAGATTCAGTATACAATATATCTTGTATTCTATCCTGGAACGTTTAAGAACTGAACGATCAATTACAAAATCGCATGAAGGAGTGTTGTTATGTTCATTTATAATTATGACCGACTGCATAATAAGAGATAATGAACATTTAACTTGACGGCTACGGTATGGTGTACCATGTTCAGAAATATCGACACGTTCAGTGTAACTGTTATCTTATGGTGGACTGTGAGTAATAAAAATTCAACTTGTACTGTCAAGTGGTCAATTACAATATTACCTCAGGGTAATTGTCTGTGTACCTAGTGTTTTGTAACAGGCGAGGTATACAAGATTGAACCTCAATTTTTATGCAGACATGAAATTCCTTGGTGTGTGTGTGTGTGTGTGTGTGAGAGAGAGAGAGAGAGAGAGAGAGAGAGAGAGAGAGAGAGAGAGAGAGAGAGATTAATATCACAGAGAATATTACAAATTAGTTATGCAGTAGAATAATCAAGCTAATTAGGGGTGCAATAATAATGACATGCTTCAATATTACAGAAACATCTTTGTATTTAGTATGCAATCTTCAAGCAATTATTCAGTGTTCAGTAATAACTCACTACAATATATTTTGTTACTGTAACATTCAGTAACATTAATGCTTTACTCACTCACATTATAATGGCATTTGCATATGTAAATAATATATATATATATATATATATATATATATATATATATATATATATATATATATATATGTATGTATGTATGTATGTATGTGTGTGTGTGTGTGTGTGTGTGTGTGTGCGTGCGTGCGCGCGCGTGCGTCTGAATGTGTATGTGGAGAGAGAGAGCGCAAACAACCACCATTCCTTCCAAACGCAAAGTCCTCCTCCATTTTTGGCAATATACCTAAACTGTCACGAGGCCGAATATTCTCCCTCCCACCCACTGTGGTCAGTCCCCAACCCCCATCCCTGGCCCCTTTTCCAAAATCTCCCACTCTCTTCCTTCCCCGTCCCGTTTCTCTTCCGTCCACTTCCAATGGCATTCTTCAGAGAAACTCTCAGAGAATTCAAGGAATTTCTACAATTTTGATAAATGTATTGGGGACAGACTTGGCAGATTTGGCCATGGGACCTTCCCCTCCCAGCCAGCAGCGCTCACGACAGCTGAAGTCATGTCGAAAAGCAGCAGCAGCAGCAGAGGCAAAAGAAAAGCAGTCTCTGGCACACTGCTTTGTTAGCAGCAATTGTATTATTGTTGACATCAGTAGTCGGAATGATAGTAGTCATAAAAGAAGTGTTGGATAAGTAAAAGTAGTATATAGCAAAGACATTATTGTTATTGGTATAAACAACAGTAATTGTAGCAGGAACATTCTTTTAATGTTTTATGTACTAGTTTTTAAATCAAAGCTATCAAGAAACATAAACGTTGAAATGATAAATTGAAGAATTTAAAATCAATACTAGCTAACAGCTTCTTCTGCTCTCCTCTCTCTCTCTCTCTCTCTCTCTCTCTCTCTCTCTCTCTCTCTCTCTCTCTCTATATATATATATATATATATATATATATATATATATATATATATATATATATATATATATATATATATATATATATATATATATATATATATATATATATATATATATATATATGTATGTATATAGTATATATACCTCTGAATGCTACAATCAACCAAAGTGGGTACCTGTACTGAGCGGTTCAGCGCTTGGCTCACGTTTGATGGGTCTTTGGAGTGCTCTTTGTTCACTGCCTATCAGTTCATCCAGTTGTGAATGGGTACCAGCATCTGGTGAGGTCAAGGAAAAGGGAATGAGGCTAGCAGCCTCACGCATAAAGGCTTGCATAAAAACTAGAAGACTGAACATTTCTGGTGCTACTCCCTCCAAAGCGAAAAAGGCGTATGATACAGACTTACATACATTTTTTCACCCTAAGGCTTATCTCCCACCCCTCCCCCTCGTTCTCATCAGTTCTTTAGGAATGAGGTTATAGGTCTCATGGCTATTTCTGTTTGTCTGATTTGCCTTTTTTAGTCTTTCACTAAATTCAAACTCAAGAGAATCTGCACTGGACTAAATATTCGAAAAATTCTAAGGTTATTTTCCTCTTTTTTGCATATGGCTTTTTATGTTAATTCATATTAATATGGAAACCATATCGTGAAAAAAAACAATTATTACTTGAAATATTTTTACTTAAAATATTTCACTCTTTTGTGAATATGGCTTTTTTATGTCAATTCATATTAATATGGAAATCATATGGTAAAAAAAATTACTACTTAAAATAATCTTACTCAAAATAATTCACTCTTCTGAGCATATGACTTTTTTGGTCAATTTATATTAATATAATCTTCATATGGTGAAAAATAATAAAAAATTCACTTAAAATATATACATATGAGAATTCTCTTAACAGAAAAAAAACTGTCAAATAATCCACAAGCAAAAGGAGAGGAAAATAAAACGAAAAGGAGAAACCTGATTATGCCACATCTAAAAACAAACGAGTCCCATGACGAAGGATGAACTAGAGCACGCTTTACAATTCTGAAGGAACCCGGGATGGATCTCGGATATGAGCGCGTTTGCGTCCAAAGGAGTTGGACATCCTGCGTTATATCGCCTAAAGGAGTTTTCTTA
>NC_089743.1:65069613-65074613 GCF_040412425.1 Macrobrachium rosenbergii
ATATATATTATATATATATATTTCTACATTTACAATGTACCTAAAAGGAGAAAGTGGCATAAAAATTTTAAAAGTATTCGAATCAACGAATAAAGTGTAGACCGTATTTAAGTCCAAAGGCGGGAATTTATAAAGTAAAAAAAATTCGCGTAAGTCATTCCCAACAACGATATCACTATTAAACATATCAACACTGCCAAAGCCAATACTGTTACAAACAATGACATTAACAAATGATATTACAAACAATGACAGTAACAAATGATAGTACAAATAATGACATTAACATCATATAACGATTACAACTACGCAGAAAAAAAACTGACAAAATTTTTATTCATTATTGGAGTCGATTTTACACGTCCAGATAACTGAAATGACTCAATCACAAATTATCGATTAATGTATGACGTAATGCTAACAAAAAAAAAAGCTGAAAAATCACCAGCAAAATCAATAAATAAAGAAGCAAAAAAGCCAACGTCACCAAACATCAAAAGATTTTAGAGACACCGTAATCAAGGCAAAACATGAATATGATATTATCACTACCACTTATACACAGCAGAGGCAATGGAGCCATGAGACAAACGTGAGAAGCACAGAGCCATAAGTAAGTATATTTATTATCTCAGCATCTTGGGTATGTAATAGGACGGTGAGGTTAAATGCCATCAAGGTCAAGGTTACTCGTGAAATTTTGGAAACGAGAAAGGAAGTCCAGACTGAAGGACGAATTTCGTGACGTCGTATGCTCACTGGGTTCGAATCTGAGCCGAGTCTGAACCGAAAATGTTACAGTTTTGTAACTTTCTCTATTAGTAACATTAAACCAAGCATGGAATAAACAGATGCCGCATGGACAAATGCATATGCATGAAAAAGCTAAAGGTAGATCAATAAGGTTATTTGCGGAGTAGATAAATCAATAAATAAATAGCCTAAGTAAACACAAATATAATAGCGAATTAAATACGTATACGGAAATGACACAATCATGAACTTCAAGGAACAAATAACGAATATGTCAAGGATTTCTTCTCACACGAGCTAGTATGGAATAATCCAAGACCAAGCCAACATTGAATAGATATTTACCACTAACGTGAACACGTCCACATCTGTCTAACTCAAAGCTGGTCAAAAAAAAAAATAAAGAAAAAAAGTGTTATAGAAAAAAGTGTTATAGGACAATCTTTACAAAGCTATGTTTTAACGGTTTTGATAATAGAAGAAACAAGAGTTCGCCAAAAGAGAGCTGAATTTGGTATCTATGCTCCAATATGTAGAAGTTCTTGTTTATAAAGCCTATGTTATTTTCCAGTAATCTTAGCGTAGACAGAGCTTGACACATGTATTTGAGAAAAAAAATCTACCTTCTACTCCTTTCTTCATTCTGAAAAAAAGTTAGAGTTGAAGGAGTCAAGGATGGAAGGAAGGAACAGAAAGTTTTGGCTAAAGGCCAAGCGCTGGGACCTGTGAGGTCATTCAGCTCTGAAAAAGAAATTGAGAGCAAAGAGGGTTTAAAAGTGTAACAGGGGGGGAAACCTCGCAGTTGCACTATGAAACAATGGTTAGGAGAGGGTGGAAAGGAAGCTGGAAGAAAGAAAATATGAATGGAGGTGTAAAGAGTCGATTCCTGGTTACGGCAAAGGCATTGCAGATTGGAACATCTGGCAACATGGGCTGGCAGGGACAGAGGTGTTCCCGTTACTACAAGAGTTGCATAACGCATGAAGCTACGCTAGTTCATAAACTGATTCAAAGTCCCGAGGCAGCAAACTGATCACTTACTCCGCAACGTTGCTTACAAGTTGTTAATGATTCGCTTGCTGCTTCGGTTGATGAATATTACTTGCGAATAACTTTGCAAACTTCAAAGGGAAAAAAAAAAGTTACTGCTTCAGTTATTGAGCGTTCCTGCTACATCCAATATTAGACTCAACTTCGTGCATTCACTGATAATTGAATCTTGATTTGATTTTCGGCAAGACGGAAAGGGGTGAACAACTTCAGGGACTGGATCGTACTGTCTTATATTTTGCCTTTACTGAGATATACCAGTTATACAGCGAAGACGCATATTATATGTTGGGGGATTTGAACCATATTACTTTACAGAAGGAACTTGTCATATCTCCGGGTTTAGTGATATGTAGTATTTACGCCTGATACGATGACAACCCACCTGCAACTACAAGATATATTCGTGGCGTAAACTTATTTGACAAAGATTCTGACAAAAAAAAAGACAGACAAAGCTGTTATCACTTACTAACATCACCCTGCATTCAAGTCAGTCAACAAACAAACCAAATAAAAAAGAAGAGACCTCGATTAGTTTAGGAGAACCTACTCTAATATACTTTAGGAAAACTAATTTCAGGGAAACATCTTTTCTTTTAGGAAAAAATATTATTTAGGAAAAAGGAAAAAATCTTTTTTCAAGGAAAAATATTTTTAGGGAAAAATCATTTCTATGGAAAAATCTTGTTTTTTTGGTAAAATCTTTTTTAGGGAAAAAAAATCTTTATCATTAGGTCATTTTCACTGAGCCGACGGCCTTGAATGACCTCATTAAAAGCCTAACAACCCAATATCATATCACAATCTACAAATGTTTACAGAAAACTTTTATCCGTGAGAGAGAGAGAGAGAGAGAGAGAGAGAGAGAGAGAGAGAGAGAGAGAGAGAGAGAGAGAGAGAGAGAAATTCAACCTAATTTGAAAAAAGAACCACACCGAAAGCCCAGGTTTGCCAAATTTTTTTTCTTCGCATATGAGAGAACAGTTACTCTACCTCCACTAAATATAAAGGGTATAATATCAAGTCCAGCCAGGAATAAATCTTGCATTTCATTGCCAAGTTAAATTATTTAAAGCAACAGACAGGCAGACGCTAAGTAGGGAAACAGCGAGATTCAACACTTCGGAATAATGTACGCGTATCGATAACGACAGCAGACACGCCATCACCAACTCATTGGAATTCATCACTTCAATAAACATCAAGCACAATATTCTCTTATCATGCAAAGGGCATAGTTCCCCGCCTCCCCCATCCTTCCTCCCTTCTTCCCCCCTCTTTTTCTCCTTCTCCACCCTTCCTCGCTTGGAGAGAGCAGAATATAGAATTTTGGCCAAAGGTCAAGCGCTGGGACATAGGAGGTCATTCAGCGTTGAAGGGAAAGTTGAGAATAAAGGTGGTTTGAAAGGTGTAACAGGAGAAAAACTTTGTAGGTGCATTATGAATCGATCGTCAGGAGAGGGTGAAAAGTCAGATGGAAGAAAGAGAATATAAACGGAGGTGCAGTAAAAGGAATGAAAGAGGATGCAGCAAGGGACTGAAGGGACACTGTACCTCAAGTAATGCCTACAATGCACCGCAAGAGGTACACTGATGGCACTACGGGGTTCCTCTCTTGGAAACCCGCCTACCCCATGCACAAAAGTACAGTGCAGCCAGTAAAATGAAATCTTAATGGGAATTATAGCAGAAAAGATATACAATCGTTACGTAACTTTAGAAGGATTATATTACGAAATAAAGTCCACGCAAAATTGTTAAGAAGAATTATTTTCGAAATTAGAAACATAATAGTAAATATTTCCTGAAAGAATAGCGCTCCAACGCCTCTGCTGCACGAGTGCATGTTGATTCTTCCAAGCCTCAATGGCCCGGATTTGGGAAGACTAAATTGCAGTTTGATTACGTTGCATTATCAATGGACGATGTGAAATCCCTCTATAATTAGCGAAGAGTTATGATTTTTTTCCCCTTTTCAACCAACAGGATGAATTTATTTAGCAAACAGAGATGCCGTGAAAAAGCTTCGGTGATATTCCTAAAAATACCGCTACACACAAAAAAAAAAAAAAAAACTGAAATCTCGTGGAATGTTTCCATGGCCGGCGCGATCCGACCAATGAGAACGCGCAGAGAGGAAGCAGCTCGATTCTCTTTGGCCGAGAGTCGGCGGCTTGTATCAAACGGGAACCCCGCCGCTCATTGGACATTGCAACTTGAATGCGACCAATTGGATACTTACGTATGCAAAACTCCCTCTTCAATGCGGGGAGCAACGCCCCTCTCGCTAATTGGCAAAATTATAATTTCCATTAATGGATAATCGTTATGATTACGTCTACGCGTATCGCTGCTGGCGTCCGTCACAAATAATAATAATATCTTTCTTCCGATGTGACGCGATGTCATGACTGTGCTTTGATGGATCTAATAGATATTTGATATTACACGGACACTGGGAGCTGAGGGGAGCAAGGAAATACTATAGCTCGTATCAATAATAGTAAATATCAACAATAATAATATTTAAAGTATTATCTATAACAATATCAGGATAACGATTACGGAGTTAATCATTATCTGTTTCAAAACTGCTTTAATTAAAATTATTACTATAATAAGTAAAAAAAGTTACTTAAAGTAATTTAAACACAGACATTTCAAACCCAAATATATCTTCGGCAACCAAATCGAATTAATAGATAATAATAATAATAAACAAATAAAAATAAATTTATCAATTCACTAATAAATAACAAACATAACTGGAAGTCAATGTAATTCTTCGATTCGGTTATGGGGTAAGCGATACCATTTAA
This sequence comes from Macrobrachium rosenbergii, assembly GCF_040412425.1. NCBI lineage: Eukaryota > Metazoa > Arthropoda > Malacostraca > Decapoda > Palaemonidae > Macrobrachium > Macrobrachium rosenbergii. Next base: position 65,074,239 of record NC_089743.1, read on the forward strand.
AGATTAATTTTTTTTTTGATGAGTATTAGGCAATAGAGGTAGGAGCGATGAAGGTGCTTACATCCCCAAACACTAAAAGTCTAAATAATTAACGACTAATTAGTCCGTTAATTATTTCAAATTCCGTTAACGTCAGACTCAACTAATGAGGTGTAATCGTTTCCGATAATCACAGACCCCAGTTCTTAATTGCACGCACAGACACGCAGCCATTTATAAATGGATACGTAGACACAGTCCACATGTGATATGATGACTGAAATATATGAAAGAAAGGGACTTTTTTTGTTTATCTTTTCTTGAGTGTCTGACAGCCTCTGATGTCAATGATTTTCGTGGTCGAGAAAACAGCAGATTTGGGTTAATTCATGAGGT
>NC_089743.1:65079613-65082113 GCF_040412425.1 Macrobrachium rosenbergii
ATTCCCAGCATTCGCCTGTCATTGGTTTGCTTATGCATTATATATATATATATATATATATATATATATATATATATATATATATATATATATATATATATATATATATATATATTGCATATTCATAAAAGAGTACATGTTTACATACTAATGAAAATACATATTACACTTTTCCATAGAGCATAAAATCAGGAAACTTTAGTTTCCTGTAAGTCATAACGAAGTAAATAAAAAAATGAAATATCAATAAATTAAATAAATTTTCATTGCTACGACGTAAATTAATAGAATGCACGTTGTTTAGAACGAAAAATGTTTATATATGCCATTTGGAACCGGCCGTAAAGGTCACAGTATGAAAAGAACATATTTAACTCTATGCGTGACATTCCATTATCAGCTTACGAGTCGGGCCGCCATCAGCAAAATCGCTTACATAACTGCATATAGCTGTTTTTGATTATACACAAACATACATATATATATATATATATATATATATATATATATATATATATATATATATGAATTATTTTTGGTAATACTGGATAGTCATTTAAATTACTGATATGGATATGTGGAGTTATATCACATCGAATTTAAAGAGATACAACCAAATAAGAGAAAAGAGAGAGAGAGAGAGAAAAAGATGTACCATTTTCCAATCAAACTGTCCGACATGCTCTTGATAAAGATAGGGTGTACAAGGACGATGGATAGAAGACTATTGCCCTAAAGTTTATTACACATAACAAGAGAGAGAGAGAGAGAGAGAGAGAGAGAGAGAGAGAGAGAGAGAGAGAGAGAGAAATAAACTGCAATGGCGACTCGGTAAGAGACATATTCATCTTTTTCCCCAGCTCTCTCTCTCTCTCTAACCCCAGTCCAACCCCACACCCAGCTCTCTCTCTCTCTCTCTCTCTCTCTCTCTCTCTCTCTCTCTCTCTCTCTCTCTCATCTGCTTCCATGCGTCCGTTCTTTTTCCATGCTACAACTATAAATATCTGTCCGGCCTGATAACGTTAGCGGAAAAGGATGTCAACACTTTGGGCGGAAAAAAAGAAGGGAAGAAACAAAGGAAGAAAGAAAGGAAGAAAGGAAGAAAGAAAGGGAGAGGCTGGAAGTTGTTGGAAATCCCATTGTGAACAGCGACAATTTCCGGCTGTTTTGATTCTTGCTGCTGCTGTGTTGTGTTGGGTCGAAGGAGCACCTTCGAAAGGATACTAGTCAGTCTAGGAAAGAAAGTTGCAGGCATTATGTGAGACTCTTTTGTTGTTTAGAAAATTCAGGATTTTGGAAATCCTGTTTCTCGAATTCCGGGTTCCCGTTTTTATCAAGATTCCCCCCCCCTTTTTTTTTACTGTTTCACAAATTTTGAACAGTACTTTTTATGTTTTTTTTTTACTGTTTTCTAGAACATTCAGGATTTTGGAAATCCTGTTTCTCAAATTTCGGGTTTCCTTTTTCATCAAGCTTTTTTTTTACTGTTTCACAAATTTTAGACAGTACTTTTTATGTTTTTTTTTTTCACTACTGTCTAGAAAATTCCAGGATTTTGGAAATCCTGTTTCTCAAATTCCGGGTTTCCGTTTTTATCAAGCTTCCTTTTTTTTTTTTTTACTGTTTCACAAATTTTGGACAGTACTTTTTGTATGTTTTTTTGTTTCACTATTGTCTAGAAAATTCAGGATTTTGGAAATCCATATTCCAAGAGTCCATATTTATCACGATTTTCTTTTTTTTTTTTTCTACGGTTTCACAAATTTTGGACAGTACTTTTTGTATGTTTTTTTTGTTTCACTACTGTCTAGAAAATTCAGGATTTTGGAAATCCATATTCCAAGAGTCCATATTTATCACGATTTTCCTTTTTTTTACGGTTTCACAAATTTTGGACAGTACTTTTTATTATATATATATATTTTTTTTTGTTTATTGTTGTCTGGAAAATTCAGGATTTTGGAAATCCTGTTTCTCAAATTCCGGGTTTTCGTTTTTATCAAGTTTCTCCCTCTTTTTTTTTTTTTTTTTTTTACTATTTCACAAATTTTGGACAGTAGTTTTTATGTGTTTTTTCCATTATTGTTTAAAAATTCAGGATTTTGGATATCCTGTTTCTCAAATTCAAGGCTTCTATTTATCATGATTTTCCTTTTTTTTTTTTTTACTGTTTCAAAAATTTTTCGTAGTATTTTTTATGTCTGTTTTTAGTTTTTCCAAAAATATTTAGTTGTTTGCATGGTTTTAGTAATTTTTTTTAACCTATTGCTGTTCTTAATATTGTATTTTTATTAATCTCATCATCCATAGCATATATCATATTAATGGTAATAATCAATAAACAAATTAATAACCATTTCAAGAAAAAGAAAAAATGATTGGAAATATTTAATTTCCCTTTGCTTCCTTAGCCATTGACCTTCAGCAATGCAACGCCCGGGCAAGCGATAACTAAAGAATGCTGTCACAGTGGGATTGAGAAGTTGAGCTCATTTTCTTT
>NC_089743.1:65089613-65107113 GCF_040412425.1 Macrobrachium rosenbergii
TTACACTTCCTCCGTGCCATTAAGTGATGTATACATCACTGTCAGCAGACTAGGTCGACCCCTCTCATCTCTGTCCCGTGACCTCTCCTACCTTATGGACATCTGGGTGTCACTTGTTGAAGGTCACAAGCCTTCTATTTCTATCTAGGCATCTATGTTTCTTGCTGAATCAAACCCCATCTCCATTTTAACACGACTCTAAAAAAGCCGTGTTTCAATTCTACTTCTGTATAATTGGCTATCTCTCTATCTATTTAATTACCTATCTACCTGTCTATTTATCTATCTACCTATCTATCCAGAGCAGTAGCAGCGGAGTCAATTTCTTCAGCTCCTGCTAGAGTCGTAATACAGCCACTTAACAACGATGCGTCGATTACTCTCCCTTAGTGATTGGTGGTATGGGTGGTTGACGTCAGAAGTGACAGCCAATAGGATCCCAGGCTGATCCAGGAAGCAATTAGAAAGTCTAATTCCGAACAGAGAGAGAGAGAGAGAGAGAGAGAGAGAGAGAGAGAGAGACAGGAGTGAAAACAGTTTTGCTCCCTCTACTAGGTTGAGGATACATACAGTTCTTTCGGCCTTTGTGGATACTTCGAAATAATAACGTACAAAAAGTTTCCTGCTGCTGACCTACATCTTTTTGTTATGCAAGTAGGGAAATACTGATGAGTTTTTTGCTCGACATAAAGTCCTTTGCTCTAATAGGGACTTCACACACGAACACAAACGGCATTAAAAAGTTTCATACACTCATAGCCGTTAACTACTCATACAGGGAAACTTTATCAGCTGTATATCGATCATCCTTTCAGAAAAAGACGCACACACACACACACACACACGCACAATCATAGACATAGACACACACAGGCGCGCATATATATATATATATATATATATATATATATATATATATATATATATATATATATATATATATATATATATATATATATATATATATATATATATATATATAATATATAATTTAATGAAAAATTACTCTTCTTATGTAACCTACCCGTATAATAGAATCAGCTAAGGCAACTGGTTAGTGGTAATATTTAAAAATGTTAACCAAATTATTATTCTATAAAACAATATAAAGCAATTGACTGCATTCACAAATATTAGATACATCCCATGTAAATTCGTAAAACTAGGGAAATAATAAAAAAAACCCGCTTTCTTGTGACGAGCATGGATACCAAACAGAAGAATGAACATAAACCAACCGACTGGAGACTGATATGAAATACAGATGATAATTCATAACCGAACCACCACAGGCTTCTGGCATTCTCATAGACTTGAGGCAGAACTTGAAATGAATCAACAGACTTTGAATAAGCCCACTGGCTTGAGAGAAAGCCGCCACAGACTTGATAATGAACCATTGAGTTGAGATGCAAACACTGCAACTCGAAACAGGGTCTCTGGCTTGAAACAGATCTTCTTGTCTGGTTCCACAGCACCCAGCTTGAGAGATATGCTTCACTGCCAAGCTGAAATGGAAATTGAGGCGTTCTGCTCTCTCAAACATTAATACAGAAGGTAACCTTCACAGTAAAGAATTCAGTCACTTACGAGTATTAATTCCATTTGTGAGAATTTAGCTGTAAAGCCAAGCACTGGGCACTTAATTAAAGCCATTCAGCGCTTCAGACAGTGAAAAAGGCAGTTAGAGTGGTTGGACAGCAAACTAGAAGAAGGAAGCGGGAATGGAGATGAAGTAAAAGGCTAAGAATGGAGCTCGTGCCGGAATGGATGCTGCGGACAAACCACCCTACGGAGAGGAGAACTATTAGATTATCATTTTCTTAGGGATTAGTTACCACATTTTATACCACTTTTCCTTTTATTTCTTGGTTCTGCACATATACTGGTTCTAGTAAGCTAGAACTAGTGTTAAAGATTTCTAGAGAGAAATGATTACAACATTTTGAAAGTCAAACCGAAAGGCTTACTGGAACTCAGTTTCGTCCTTGGCGGACCAAGTTGAAATACTCCATTTACGGTTCTCGCGCATCAAGGAAAACTATTAACCAACCAGAAGAACAAAGCAAAGCCCATTTCACGAGGCCTCTTGAGTCCGAAGTCTTGTGCGAACGTTTCTCGCCCTAATTCTCGTCCTCCTGTGCCGCTTCTCGGCACATTTGCATTTCGTCCAACGAACATCAAAAAGTTTTTGGACAAACTAGACAGATCAGATGGAAATCTTGATGGTGATTTGACTTGAGGTTTTATATATCTATTATATTTTCGTCCAGAATTAGTATAGTTTACATCTTTTAAACAGTATTCAACAAAAAACTAGACATCACGAAACGCTACTATGCCTCTTATGAAGGAATGAAAGATTATGGACTGTAACATCTTCCCAGCAATCTTTATCCCACTGCCCTCCAAAATTCCTGAAACCGTAATCTTTAGGGCATTATTTAAGAAGTCCTACAGGAAACAATTACATACTTGTGACAAGCTTTTAGGTCCAGTTAATTGTATTCAAGACATCCTTGACACTGAATATGGGACACGACATCTTCATATTGATTTTAATGCTGTCATCGACTTCGCCAACAATGATGCTCTTACATAACAAGTAAAAAATGCGCCGATGTTTCTTCAGCGAAATCGAATTTTCTGTACAGCGTGTAATCAAGGCCACCGAACATAGATCTATCTTTCGGGGTCTCGGTATAATGCTGTATGAGCCGTGGCCCTGAATCTTTAATCACGGCTGGGTGGTGGCTGTCCTATATCATTGCCTGATGCACGATCATGGCTAACCTTAACCTCAAATAAAATAAAAACTACTGACGGCAGAGGGCTGCAATTTGGTATGTTTGATGATTGGAGGGTGGATGATCAACATACCAATTTGCAGCCCTCTAGCCTCATGGTTTTTAAGATCTGAGGGTGGACAGAAAAAGTGCGGACGGACAGGCAAATAGCCATCTCAACAGTTTTCTTCAACAGAAAACTAAAAACACAGGTGTTGGAGGGTTTGGCCTTGGTTTCACCCACTGCCTTTCACGTGGCTTATTATTACACAAAAAAAAAAAAAAAAATACTGGGTTTTAGCTTTCACCGAAAGTAATAGCCCTAATGCCCCCGCAGGAGATAATGGGGTCAGTGCGCCTCGACGCGGTGCACTGTAGACATTACTACAGGATGTTTGCAGCGACCCTTTGGCCCCTAGCTGTACCACCTTTCTAGCTCTGTGCCTTACCTCCATTCCCACCTCTTCTCTTCAATTTTGCTGTCCTACCTCTCTAACTATTAATTTTGGTTTTTTCTCCCACTTCCATCTTAAGATTCTAGCACTTCATCCCATTTATTTTGTGGATCTCTTTACCGTGCTGTCCGACCACCCCAAACCCCTCATTCCACTATCTTGAGCGCTGAATGGCTGTAAGTACCCCAATATTTATCACCAACTTAAGCAAACCCCGTAGGGGAGTAGTGCCGTCAGTGCACCTCTCGCGGTCATGCGGTGCACTGTGGGCATTACTTAAGGTCCTTTGAGGCGTGCCTTCGACCCCCTATCTGCAACCCCTTTGATTCCTTTTACTGTACCCCTTTATCTCCTTTCATATTCTCTTTCTTCCATCTTACTTTCCACCCTCTTATAACAATTGAGTCATAGTGCAAATGCGAGATTTTTCTCCAATTACACCTTTCAAACCTTTTACTGTCAATTTCCGTTTCAGTGTTGAATGACCTCATTGGTCCCAGCACTTGGCGTTTGGCCTAAATTCTATATTCAATTCAATTCAATCCAACTTAAGCAAAGTAGAATTACATATATTTTCCAGTTCTCGGATGAATTATAATTACAAACGTACTAATTTGACAACTTTGTCTGTATACTTCATATCTTCAAACAATCTTAATAATAATATAATACTGACGACCAAGATGATGTAGATAATGACAAAGTGTTGTAGTAAACTCAGTGAAAATCGTCCTTATATCACTCGATGAAAACAACGTGAGACAGAACTTCCAAAACTTCTATCAGTGTGACAAAATCACTAATAGAAACCAAATAAAAAAAGAACAACAATAAAACTAGGGACAATAAAAAATGTAAACCTCAAACAAGTCAACTAAAATGCAGAAGCTTTAACAAACAAAATATAAAGCCGTGGAACTCTTAACAAAACTGAACAGAAACCTTGACCAATGACAACATGGAGAGAGTTTGTGGTAAGTGAAATCTGACAGCCGCCGGATTTTAAAATCGAATTTGAATATTCATGACAAGAACTAATTTACAGGAACAGAGTAGGAGCCCACACAGGTGACTGCAAACCCAAATGATATTTTTCGGAGTCGCTCTTTCATTCCAGTGCGTTGAATTTCGTGAACCCGATCCCGATACCTCAATAAATAAAACCCGAATTCCACGAAGGTAATTTTATGCTAAACTGCAATTCTCCATCAAAAAAATGGCATTGTGTCTCGAATTCTTTTAATAAATCTCATTTGTAATCTAAATGAAAGCGTTTCTCAGCGGTAGAATTTTGAGGTTAATTAACTGCAATTTGACATCTTGTTATTAGTGCACACACACTCATACACACACACACACACACACACACATATATATATATATATATATATATATATATATATATATATATATATATATATATATATATATATATATATATATATATATATATATATATATACTATATATAAATATATATTAATCATTTATATATATATATATATATATATATATATATATATATATATATATATATATCATACATTCATCACGTTTCATATCTTCTTGATTCTTATACATATATCATTTATATATATATACATGTATATATATATATATATATATATATATATATATATATATATATATATATATATATATATATATATATATATATCTTTCGTCAATTATCCGATCTTTCAGTGACTGGATACATTCAGAAATAGGCACAAAAGTTACACGAAAATATCTTATTACTGAATCGAATAAAACGAGAGAAAACTTGAAAATATATTATATACACCAGCAAACGGCAATGTCCCCAGCCTCTCCTCCGAAAGAGATTTTGCCAATATGATACTGATACCCGGAAGGGAATCGACATGTCTGCTTCATTCAGGACAAAAAGAGAAAATGAGAGAAATCGATGGATGAAGACAATGGTGAAAATGATAATTAGGAAGGCGACATGGGAAAGGAGATTTGAAGGACAGGTTTGAAAAGGGAAGATGTGCGAGTTAACAAAGCGTATCAGAAGGAGAAAAATTAAGATAATTAAAATATAAAAAAATAAGAACTTAACATAAAAATGGGATGGTTGCTAGGCCCTTATGTGCATCCTCCAGTCCCGAAGATGCAAAACGGATGAAAACACCTTTGCAAAAGCGGTTAGAGCGGGTGGGGGTGGGGGGAGGAAGGGAGGAGGAGGAGGAAGAGGAGGAGGAGGAGGCCAAATGAAATTGGACTAAAAGAGAAGTTATGCGATGTGAGTACAATCAAAGGTATTTAAAACCTATACACACACACACATATATATATATATATATATATATATATATATATATATATATATATATATATATATATATATATATATATATATATATATATATATATATATATATATATATATATATATATATATATATATAAAAGCCCACATATCAATCTCATATGAACGAAATACATAGAAAATGTTAAAGGTGAACACAAATATACAAATATTCACATCCTGTCTCATCTACGAGTTAAATTTCTTTAAGGGCGTTAGCGACTGCCGGAGCTCCAGCTACGCCTAGCAAACTTGTGTAAAAGTTGAGAAAAATGATTCCTGTCAGGTATGAAATTCGTCACGTGACAGAATATCACGAAAGGATGTGATAATGAAGTACGATGTGTCACTCTCAAGCTGTAAAAGAGTTTTAAAGATTCTCTTTTTCACATCTGTTTATCGCTATCTCAACATTTCATAAAATAAGTAAATACAAGTCAAATGATTGAATGATTTTAATCTGCTTGTCTAAACATATGAATACCAACGCTAGACTGCAAGTAACACATGGAGTGGTGTTAATTAAATTCTTTTTAGAACAAAAAACATCTCCGCAGTTGATGACATATTCATTAATTGTAGAGTAAAGAATGCAACTCCAGTTGAATTAAATAAAACGTCTAAAGTCTCACAGTCAATTCATAAACAGCTGCACAGAAGAATCATTAGCAGAACGTCGATTTGCTGACGTATACTGCACCAACTGACTATACCTGTATATACACAATGTTTCCAAGATATCAAAAGGTCCCTCACTTTACAATGTTTTCATCATATACTCTCCTTTTCTCTCATCACGACCAGACCACCTCAAAACACCCTTAGATATTTTTACATCTGATATTCTTTCAGCATGTCAGTTTTATCTTCAAGTTTGTTTCTTAAATACAACGATATATGCGTTTGTGTGTGTACATGCACCTTAGGGTACATTCAAATTACAGCAAAATATGTAATAAACACACTTCAGCTTATACATATCACAAACAGGTTGAAAACAAGTCAACGACTGCAAATGGAAAACGAATCTTTGGCAAATGTTGATAATAATATGAAGCACTGGTTAGGACTGCCAATAAGTCCTTGGCTTGTATTTAATGTTTGTAAGTCTGTGCCGACGTGTGTTTGTATGTTTTACTGCAGTGTGGATGCACACTTCACGTTTTTATATTAAGATAAACGATCATTATATCTTGGTAGTTAATGTCATCTCATGCTATTCAGCCTTTGCGCTACAATCACTTATACACAACAGAAATTCCAGATGACAATGCCATACAAGTCAATGGTCCCTGTGGGTTTGTTCCATATGAACAGGGATCATCTTCTGAATAATAATAATAATAATAATAATAATAATAATAATAATAATAATAATAATAATAATAATAATAATAATAATAATATGAAGGCAGTTGAGACTTTCAAGCATGTTCGGTTAAAAAGAATGGCAGCATCAGTGGAATTGATTTTATACAAGGTCTTTTCAATTCTTCTTACTCTTTTCTTTCCTTCAGGTATACGAAGCAAACATAAAAAGTCACTTTATACGGAACAATTACCTTCCTTATCCAGATTATGTACATCGGCCAGCTCTTAGGAAATATCAGCTCTGAAGAAAATAAAATAGTAAGAAGAATCGAAAAGACCTTATATAAAATCAATTCCACTGATGCTGCCATTCTTTTTAACCGAGTAAATATAATAATAATAATAATAATAATAATAATAATAATAATAATAATAATAATAATAATAATAATAATAATCAATTTGTGAAATGCACAAGCAAGAAAGCTAACAATAATCTTCAGAAAAATAAAGACAAAAGGCTCAGACGAGAAAAGAAACAGAACGAGGCTACTGCGAGCCTCTTCCATAATGGAGACGCAGACGCGGGAATAAAACCTCCCAGTAATTATGGGTTCCTTCTCCCTGTTAATCCTACGGTCAAATGAGAATCAAGCGGGCACCCCCCCCCCCACAACATCCCAAACCGACTCCCTCTCCCCCCATCCTAATCTTCGCTCACAGCCTCCGTTCTGTAAGCAAATGAAAGAGCCTCCTGAGTAGACATATATTCTAGATAGGTTGTTCAGTAAACTCCTCTTCTCTAATCCGGAGACACTTGGCGATGGTGAGGTTAATGAGAGAGAGAGAGAGAGAGAGAGAGAGAGAGAGAGAGAGAGAGAGAGAGAGAGAGAGAGAGTGAAATCTTCTAATACGCTACTTCTGTTCGCGTTACCTAGATGGAAATGGTTGTTTAGTAAGCTCCTGTTCTCTAATCTGGACACATTTGGTGTTGGTGAGGTTAATGTTGAGAGAGAGAGAGAGAGAGAGAGAGAGAGAGAGAGAGAGAGAGAGAGAGAGAGTCAAATCTTCTAATACGCGACTTCTGTTCGCGTTACCTAGATGGAAATGGTTGTTTAGTAAGCTCCTGTTCTCTAATCTGGACACATTTGGTGTTGGTGAGGTTAATGAGAGAGAGAGAGAGAGAGAGAGAGAGAGAGAGAGAGAGAGAGAGAGAGAGAGAGAGAGAGGTGAAATCTTCTAATACGCTACTTCTGTTCGCGTTACCTAGATGGAAATGGTTGTTTAGTAAGCTCCTGTTCTCTAATCTGGACACATTCGTTGTTGGTGAGGTTAATGAGAGAGAGAGAGAGAGACATTTGTTGTTGGTGAGGTTAATGAGAGAGAGAGAGAGAGAGAGAGAGAGAGAGAGAGAGAGAGAACTTCCCAGGATTAGCATACAGTAATTATGCTAGTCAGTGTTCTGTTTCATTAAATTATTTCCTTCTAAAAAAATAATACCTTATCACGTGGAATGCCATTTTTCAGTGTGCTGAAATACTTACTTTTCCCGATCTTCAACTGTCTCCCATCTACCACTGAACCAGAACCCTACAAACGTCTACCATTAACTATTTGAATGCATCAGCAGGCATGAATAAGATTAATAAAACTAGGAGGGATATTGCCACAGACTTAATAAGCCTAACATTTGTCCTTTGGGGCCAAAGAAATGCTGGATTTAGTCATAATATATTTTCATATTTCTTCTCAGTATTTTCGAAAGTCACTCCAGTTTAGTGTGAACACACTGTGTTTAAAATTTACGTTCAGGAGTTACAAAATAAAACGAATATCCACTAGGATACCATTACCTTTTTGTATACATCAGAATGCAAGCATGAGACAATGAGATAAGATAATAACAGGATAGATATGCCCACAGAGTTATTAGCCCAACAGTTGTCCTTCGGTGCAAAAGAATTCAAGATAATGCTCAAGACAACATGAGCATTTATTCATAATAAATGTTCATATTTCTTCTCAGCATCTTCGGAAGTCACACTCCAGTACAGTAAACACTGAGACCGTAGACTTATTGCATAACAGTTGTCCTTAGGAGCGAAAGAAATTGAAGCTTCTGCCATAATAAATATTCATATTTCTTTTCAGCATCTTCGGAAATCACGCTCCAGTATACAGCCAATACTGTATTGAATATTTATGTTCATGAATTTAAAAATAAAACGAATATCCACAAGTATGCCATTAGCTGTTTGTTTACATCAGAAGGCAGGAATAACATTAAACAAAACTACGAAGAATATTCCCGTACACTTAATTAACCTAACATTTGCCCTTTAGGGCAAAATAAGTTCAAGATTCAATCATAACAAATGCTCATATTTCTTCTCAGTATCTTTGAAAGGCACATTCCAGTGTAAAGATTGTATTTACAATTTGCATTAATGAGCTAAAAAAAAAAAAAAAACGCAGACGAACATAGGGCCTTAAAAGTAGCGCACCGAGTTCGAAGTCACGACTCATTCCAAGCAGTAATTTCTTGGAGATTAACAGATGACAATCTGATGGCGGGAGATCCAGAAGGATCGAGCCAATTTTCTAAAAGGGTTTCTTGGGTTCGAATTAGGAGGGTGAAGGCACGGCAGAGAACGCAGTTTATTTTGTCTTTGATAGTTTCACTTCATTCGGTTTTATACAGTGTATCTAAGTTTGTAAGTATACAAACAATTCATTAGAATAAACATAATTATCTAATTATTCAACTTACGTAATAAACGTATAAACAATGCAAATACGCAAACAACCCACTTCCCCGCCCACACACACACACACACACACATATATATATATATATATATATATATATATATATATATATATATATATATATATATATATATATATATATATATATATATATATATTACTAAAAGGACCTCACTCAAACTGGATGGTATCTAATGGAGTTTTTATTCAAAAAATTACAAGCTTTCTTGGACAAACAGTCCACATTATCAAATATCCGTACGGATATTTGATAATGTGGACTGTTTGTCCAAAAAAGCTTGTAACTTTTTTGAATAAAAACTCCATTAGATACCATCCAGTTTGAATGAGGTCCTTTTAGTAATTCTAATAATGCACAGAACAATTGTGTATGTGATAAAGTTAATTATATATATATATATATATATATATATATATATATATATATATATATATATATATATATATATATATATATATATATAAGCATTAATCTACAAACGTCCTTTAATATCAATTCACTCTACCTCAGGAATAATATATTTTCATATATGTTACCCGAAGGGGAATTTTTTAGTTGATAATAAGTTCGTCGACTTGTGGGCTCGAACCATGGAAGACAAGAACTCAGGACTACAGTGACGCGAATTTTAACCACACGGCCAACGAGCCCACGAGACGACGAACTTATTACCAACTAAATAATTCCCCTTCGGGTAACATACATGAAAATATATTATTCCTGAGGTAGAGTGAATTGGATATTAAAGGACGTTTGTAGCTTAATGCTTGTATATGAATCACGGTGATGTGATAAAAATTCATTCATATACATATATATTCGAAAATTGGGGTTGAAATGGAAGGCAGATGGAAAACGTTATGATCGTAACGTATAAGTCCTATAGAAAATGTAAGAGTTTAATAATAAGGCGGATTTAAATAATTAGGAAGTGTGGTCATGATGAGTGATTTGAATGCAAAGCGGGGTTGTTCAAAAAAGTGAGGCATGGTTGATAGCTTGAAGTTTCTAGAACGCGGGAATGGGGCGATTTTTTGCGGGAATGTTTTATTGGAAAGTTTCACAATATTAAAAAGTTTTCTCGTAGAGCAAAACACTTTAAGGATGTACTTAGGGGAAAAATTGACAGACATCATGGTGAGAAGACTATTGGCTTAGGGAGCGTCTTATCAAAACTTGGTTGAAACAAGAGTAAAAATAGATGGTAGTTGCCACTGGATATGAAGGGTTCAAAATCCGGCTAAAATGTCCACTTTTTCAGGCGGGTATGTTTCATGCAACTGTAAAAGCAGCTCATAGGTAAATGATGAATGAATAATAACCTAAAATTATAGGAAAAAGTAGCGGAAGTTATTGTAGAGTTATCGCAGGTATGGTAGTAAATTGATGAAGAATAACAAAAGTACATAATGCCACATTGAAATGTGAGGCTCAGTGAAGGCAAAATTAGAATAAGAGGAATTTAAAGAAACAAGGAAGAGGGAAGAAGTTATTTTGAAGGGAAGCAGCTGCACAGAAAAGGGTTAAAGAGATGAAGGATCTCTAAATATATGACAGAAATGGAGAGCATCTGTCTGGAGAAGAGAATTCAATGAGTACTGTGAAAGTTTGTTAAATATACATGGCAGCAAGAGAGAGGAACTTAATGACGCAAGAATGGAAGGAGTTAATGCAAATTTGAACAGGGTTATGAAGGTGAGTGCTAAAGAGGATATATAACAGATAATAAAATCCCTTAAGAATGTAAGGCGGCAGGAAATAACGAGATTTACAGTGTGCTGAAATTTGGTAGTAAAGAGTTGCGAAAAGTGGTGCGTAGCGAATGTTTTAATGAGGAAAAGATTAACGAAAAGGAATTTTAGAGATAAAAAAAGTAATTAGCATTTAGGGAAAGCAGAGAAATGGGATTTCAAGAATTCCCGGGGCATAACATACCTTACTATGCGATAATGTGACGGAAGGATTCTGACTGACAAAGCAGGGAAGAAAAGAGCATGAGCGGATTGAGTAATTCCTACGAACCAGTTGCATGAAAAACTTGATATTAAAATGGGAGAATAAACATGGTATACATGATCTTAAAGAAAGCTTCAATAGAAGGATCAGTTCAATTGGGGGGCGGGGGAGGGAATGTGGAGAATTCTAAGGAATAATTTTTTGATTAGGTGCTGTGGTAACAGTGACTAGAAGCAATGGGATGAAATTGTTACTTGTGAAAGAATTTGATGAAAAATTGGCTATAAAACAAGTGAATGATGCATATGTGACTGTTTAACATTTATATGACACTCATAAATCAGGGTTCATATATATATATATATATATATATATATATATATATATATATATATATATATATATATATATATATATATATATATATATATATATATATATATATATATATATATATATATGCAAGTGTGCTGGATAAGAAAATCAGTTGCAATTGGAGTGCAGAGTCTCCGATATGTACAAATGGCAATGCTGCACGGTGGTCAAACCTTGCAGAGGCAAATGAAAGTCTGGAATTGGGTAGGCTACTGGTAAGAGGACAGGACGATGGTGAAATGATTGTTGGCCTGGATAGTGCTAGAAAAGAGGGGTTGGCTGGTGCAGGTACTTAAGTATTTGGTACTAATTGGTTAGATGACTGGTGGGTCGCAACCAGGATGAAAGAGAGAATAGGTATAATATATATATATATATATATATATATATATATATATATATATATATATATATATATATATATATATATATATGCACAAGCATGGTATACTTAAATTCTTATCTATATAAGGAAACCACATGAAAACAAGGAAAACATGCTTAGTAAAATAACCACATGAAAACAAGGAAAACATGCTCAATAAAATAACAGATATTTGTTGCCTTTTGTAAATGTTTTCATTTTCCTCCCCCAAAAGAGCTTTTCAGGCAACACCCATTAACAGAACACCTAATTCCAACCCACCCCCCACCCCTTTAAACATTTCCGGTGATTCTCACTAACACGTTATTACAACCACTTCTACCACTACCGTCATTACTGTTATCGTTACTATTAACAGCAGCAACAGCAGTAACGGACGAAGTAATATCGGTAACAGCGGTAATAGTAACATACGCATGAGTAACCTCGCCTCAACTGCAGGAATAATTCCCAAGGCGAATAATTACTGACCAGCATCTGCACTGAAGGGATTCCATGCCACTGACAATGACGTCCTTGGAGTGCATTAGACTGATGGATTCAGCTGCGATCCTACGTCGAGAGAGAGAGAGAGAGAGAGAGAGAGAGAGAGAGAGAGAAGAGAGAGAGAAATTCACTTATAACTACTATGAGACAAAGAAAGAGACGATATGTAAATGATGGATTTATTTGTATCACTAAAATCTTTGGAGAGAGAGAGAGAGAGAGAGAGAGAGAGAGAGAGAGGAGAGAGAGAGAGAGAGAGAGAGAGAGAGAGAGAGAGATGCACTTGTAACCACTATAAGACAGAGATAGAGATGATATTTAAATGATGGATTTATTTGTGACACTTAAATCTTTGAGAGAGAGAGAGAGAGAGAGAGAGAGAGAGAGAGAGAGAGAGAGAGAGAGAGAGAGAGAGAGAGAGAGCGTTGTACTACTACGAGAGGTAAAAGAGAGGATATTTACCACTGATGGATTCATTTGTGAAATTTAAATCTTGCAGAGAGAGAGAGAGAGAGAGAGAGAGAGAGAGAGAGAGAGAGAGAGAGAGAGAGAGAGAGAGAGAGATTCATTTGTAACTACTATGAGAGACAAAAAGAGAGGATATTTACCACTGATGGATTCATTTGTGAAATTTTAAATCTTGCAGAGAGAGAGAGAGAGAGAGAGAGAGAGAGAGAGATGCACTTGTAACTACTATGAGAGAGAAGAGAGGATATTTACAACAGATGGATTTATTTGTCAAACTTAAATCTTGAGAGAGAGAGAGAGAGAGAGAGAGAGAGAGAGAGAGAGAGAGAGAGAGTATCCTATTTCCTATCATAACATTTGTTCTATATGAAAAGGTAAACAACTCTCGACCCAGATAAAACAATTGGTTAGGCTTACTGCCAGTTCATTAGCAAGACTCTATCGGCGATGACCTCGTGTTCTATTTATTGTTCCATTATTTCTATTTATTGTTCCATCATTTCTATTTGTTGTTCCATTGTTTCTTTCTATAAAATACACTGGGTGATATTGGGAAGTGGCATCCGCTTCGTTTGTGGAGCCATTTTAATCCCTGAGATAATTGCTTCTTTGAGGAGCTCTCGATACACCCCAGAAGATCTTCGCAATCTTTCGGTGTAACGGATCTTCCTTCTTTTCTCAGACTCTTATATTTTCTTCTTCTTGCCTTTCCTATGTCTTCAGTCGATTTCCTCTTTCTCTGTTGTTAGATTTTTCTCTTCTTAAGGTCCATCTCTTACTCTTATGTCTTTTTTCATCTCTCCACTTTTTCTTGTGTTACCTCCTTCTGTTATCAGACTCTTATCTTCTCATTTTCTTAGTCTTTTTTTCTATTTCTCCAATCGTTTCTCTCTCTCTCTCTCTCTCTCTCTCTCGTTAGAGGTTAAGGACAGTTTTATATAAACACACACACACACACACACACACACACACACACACACACACACACACACACACACATATATATATATATATATATATATATATATATATATATATATATATATATATATATAGAATGAATTGATAAAAGTTCTAAAGACATGAAGATTGGATTCAATATATATATAAATATATATATATGTATATATATATATATATATATATATATATATATATATATATATATATATATATATATATATATATATATATATATATATATATGTGTGTGTGTGTGTGTGTGTGTGTGTGTGTATCTGAATCACGAAAATATGAAACGTGATGAATATAAAAATAAAGACAAAATCCACAAAGGAAAGGGAAACAATGGAGAACTGCAAGGCCTTTCAACTTCTTGTCCTTTACTTAGCTTATGATCCGTCTTTCGCTTGTAATGCCTTCCTTGATCAATTTCCACTTGTTCTCGTATTATATGGCCGTATAATTATACTTCTCAAGTTATTAATTCCCAATTTTTTTATGTCAGGAATAGTTTACTTCATTCATAAGATCAATATAAAAACAGATCTTCACATCACACACACAAGCACGCGCACACACATATAAATACATACATACATACACACATATATATACAATATATACGTACATATAAAGACAAAATCCACGAAGGAAAGAGAAACAATGGAGTACTGCAAGGTCTTTCGACTTCTTGTCCCTTACTCAGCTATGTAAAGGACAAGAAGTCGAAAGGCCTTGCAGTGCTCCATTGTTTCTCTTTCCTTCACGAATTTTGTCTTTATTTTTATGTTACACAAACACACACACACACACACACACACACACACACACACACACACACACACACACACACATATATATATATATATATATATATATATATATATATATATATAAAAACATGTCCTTACCTCTGATTACCCATAATATTGAATCAATCTTCACGTCTCTAGGAACTTTTATCAATTCATTCATTAATTACATAACATTATGCCTTTTCCCTCTTCCAGCTTCCGTCTCCATTCCTCCCTCGTTCGACCTATATTCCCTTTTCTGTTCCGCCTCTTTCATTTTCTTCCACTGGAACCTCGTGGGGAAACCCTCCGTCGTATCTCAGCCACAAATACTACCCGGGGTAATCCAGCCGACTCCTATCCGTGATTTGTTCTAATTAATTCTATTTGTTTTGTTCCCTCAGGGGATTTTCAACGTAACAAACACGGCCTATCTGATCTAACCAGTGATGCCGCCCTAACGGATATATCTATATCTGTATATAAACACACACACACATATATATATATATATGTGTGTGTGTATGTGTATTTATAATATACTGTATATGTGTGTAGATATGTGTATATATATACGAGTACATACATACATACATATACACACACATATACTGTATATACAGCGTGTGCGTACGTGTTTTATTTAGTGTTCAAACAAAGTTTGTTCAGTAAAATCAAAGGTAGTTTTACATCTGTATACTGTATCATCATGCAACCAAAAAGTAATTTTATGAGACTTTGCCCAATACCTTGGTACTTTGCTAATTTATAACAGGCTTTTTGGATAGCAGGCACCCATGAGCAAAAAAACAAAATAAAATTAAATCAAACAAATAATGGTTACTGCAACAGCCAAATGATTTCGCTGAAAGAAAATGAGAGAATATTATCGATATTCTGTTACTCGGCACTGGAGGCACTTATAATATCAATGGGGCTTATAAATCAGTCCTTACAGTTAGAAACTGTTGTGTAACAGAGGCAAAGGACTGAACCAAACAAGGAACTGTCTCATCTCCTCGTTGGTCTGCCAACAATTTCTGACATTCTTGAACAGGATGGTTTAAACTGCTAGGTTGAAACGAGTCAGCAGATTTCCCTTGAGGCTTACGCCGTGGAATTATGTCCAGAGGAATCTTCCCACAAAAATCTGAGGCTACTAGATTGGTCCATCAGAGACTGAAAGTATACGGCTGAGCAAATGTCTCAATCCTAATTCATTAATGTAACAAATCAACTTTATGTCCGAAATTGACACCTTACCATGGCAATGGTAAGCATACTTACCATAAACTAAACTAAGACTGCTTCCACAGAACAGCAAAACATGTCATAAAAGACACAGCAGCAACGTATCTCTTAAATATAACAAACAGGTTGAAAATAAGTCGACGACAGTGGGTGGAGAATGAACTCTGACCAGTGCTCGATAATTGTATGAAGCACTGGTTAGAACTACCAAACTTGTAATCGGCCCGTTTGTGATGTCTGTGAGATAAGTTACCGACCTGTTTATTACATGTTTCCCCGTACAGTGCTACTGGTCTTTGGTCTGCTATCAAGAAGGTTGTGTATTGTGGAGAATGCCAAATTTGGAAAACTGAATCTGAATACTTTTATTGGTTCGGCGCAATGGTTTACAAACAAATGAGCCTGAGAAATAATGGTCTGTTTGCAACGTAGTTGAATGGGGGATGGGTGGAGGTTAGTCATCTGTCAAAATATGGAAGTTGTGGATTTGTCAGTTTTCAAGTCTATTGTCTGATTTGTAAAAGAGGTGCAAGTAGCTGTATGTCGTATAAAAACGTAAATCCGAGAGAGAGAGAGAGAGAGAGAGAGAGAGAGAGAGAGAGAGAGAGAGAGAGAGAGAGAGAGAGATGGGGGGATGAACAGGAAACATTGAATGTTCCATTATATTTTCACGCTCTCAAGCCAAAACTGCTGTAAGAAAGTGTTAAAATAAAAAGCGAAAAGTGCTTCTATAGGATTTTGAAATGGAGTTAGTCGAGCGATGTAATCCTCATACATCAGTTTGAAGGTTAATGTTGTTAGCACCTAAAGAGAGAGAGAGAGAGAGAGAGAGAGAGAGAGAGAGAGAGAGAGAGAGAGAGAGAGAGTTATAGTTTCACTTTCTCAAGCCACAATGGCTGTAATAAAGGGTTAAACTAAAACATACACAAGGCTTCTAAAGAGTTTGAAACAGCTGAAGGCTAATTTTGTTGACGTCTAGCTAAATTTGGGGAAAAAAAGTTTAGCTACCGATGTTCATTTATCATTTCGTATGGATTTCTAAGGTTAACGTAGGAGTTCTGGGTAACAGCCAACTTATAAGGTTTCATGCGAGGGAGATAAAGTTATACAAAAAGAAGATGAATGAATCATTTAAGAAAAAATAGTA
>NC_089743.1:65112113-65129613 GCF_040412425.1 Macrobrachium rosenbergii
CATTTTGGTCCTGTTATTTAACAAACTTCCATGATTAATCCTGTAATGTGTTGCAGTTGTTCAAGATAAACGTCCAAGATATATAGGTATTGGTTAAGAGCAATAATAGTAAATAAGCTCCGAATAGTAATAATAATGGAGAAACAAATCCACAGTTGCATATGTACATATCTTTAAAGATAAATCTGTACAGAAAACTTTTGGGAAACTGTTCGATTCCCCTTTTTTCAATCTTGAAAAGGGGAGCCGAACAATTTCACGAAAGCCTTCTGTACAGATTTATCTTTAAATATATGTCCATATTTAAGACTCATGCTACTATGACTTTTTCTTAATAATAATAATAATAATAATAATAATAATAATAATAATAATAATAATAATAATAATAATAATAATATAATAAAAAATAATATTTCTCTACTACAGTAGGTTACTGAAACCTGTGTTGTAAATACGTAGAGTTTCACCGTGCTGATGGTATTTTCTCGGTGGTATTTCTTTTTCCTGAAGTCTATTTCTAATACGTTTTAGTACTCTTTCTGTCGACAGAAAGACTACTAAAATGTACCAGAAATAGACGTCAGAAAAAATAAAAAAGAAATACCACCGAGAAAATAATAATAATAATTATAATAATAATAATAATAATAATAATAATAATAATAATAATAATAATAACAATAATAATAATAATAATAATAATAATAATAATAATAATAATAATAATAATAATGATAATAATAATAATAATAATACCGCACACGTGGCTAATAGAATGCCTGAAAATATATGGGGCAGAGGAAACCACCATCAGCTTCCTTAAGAATACAATGAGCAACTGGAATACAGTACTTACAAGCTCTGGGATGAGACTAGCGGAGGTTAAGATCAAGAGAGGGAACTTCCAAGGCGACTCACTGTCCCCACTACTCTTCGTAGTAGCCATGATTCCCATGACAAAAGTACTACAGGAGATGGATGCTGGGTACCAACTCGAGAAAGGAGGCAACAGAATTAACCATCTGATGCTCATGGACGACATCAAGCTGTATGGTAAGAGCATCAAGGAAACAGATACCATAATCTAGACTGTAAGGATTGTATCTGGGGACATCAAGATGGAGTCTGGAACAGAAAAATGCGCCTTGGTCAACATACAAAAAGGTAAAGTAACAATGACTGAAGGTGTAAAGCTACCAGACCGGAATGGCATTGAGACAGGATACAAATGCCTGGGAATAATAGAGGGAGAGGATATAAACGCCAAGAGATGAAGGACACGATCGGGAAAGAATATGTGCAGAGACTTAAGGAGATACTCAAGTCAAAACTCAACGCCGGGAACATGACGAAAGCCATAAACACATGGGCAGTACCAGTAATCAGATACAGTGCAGGAATAGTGGGGTGAACGAAGGCTGAACTCCGCAGCACAGACCAGAAAGCACTACACCCAAGAGCAAATACAGACAGACTATACATGACACGAAAGGAAGCGGGGAGAGGGCTACTGAGCATACAGTATAGGACTGCGTCAACATCGAGAGCAGAGCACTGGGGCAATATCTGAAAACCAGTGAAGACGAGTGGCTAAGGAATGCATGGGAAGAAGGACTGATAATAGTAGACGAAGACCCAGAAATATACAGAGACAGGAGAATGAAAAACAGAACAGGGGAATGGCACAACAAACCAATGCACGGACAGTACATGAGACAGACAAAAGGACTGGCCAGCGATGAAACATAGCAATGACTACAGAGGGGAGAACTCAAGAAGGAAACAGAAGGAATGCTAACAGCGGCACAAGATCAGGCCCTACGAACCAGGTATGTCCAAAGAACAATAAATGGAAATAACATCTCACCCAAATGCATGAAGTGCAATGTGCAATATGAAAGACGAGATCATAAACCACATGGTAAGCGAATGTCTGGCGCTTGCAAAGAACCAGTACAAAAAGAGGCATGATTCAGTAGCACAAGCCCTCCACTGGAA
Organism: Macrobrachium rosenbergii; assembly: GCF_040412425.1. NCBI lineage: Eukaryota > Metazoa > Arthropoda > Malacostraca > Decapoda > Palaemonidae > Macrobrachium > Macrobrachium rosenbergii. The sequence goes on from NC_089743.1 coordinate 65,114,115, forward strand.
CCTGTGGAAGAAACACCAGCTAGCTTGCAGTAATAAGAGGTACGAACACTACACCAACCTGAGGGAGTGATAGAAAACGACCAGGCAAAATCCTCTGGGACTATGGTATCAGAACAGATAAGGTGATACATGCCAATAGACCAGACGTGACATTGTTTGACAAAATCAAGAAGAAAGTATCACTCATTGATGTCGCAATACCATGGGACACCAGAGTAGATGAGAAAGAAGGAGAAAAAATTGATAAGCATCAAGACCTGAAAATCGAAATAAGAAGGATATGGAATATGCCAGTGGAAATTGTACCCATAATCATAGGAACACTAGGCACGATCCCAAGATCCCTGAAAAGGAACCTGGAAACATTAGATGCCGAAGTAGCTCCAGGACTCATGCAGAAAAGTGTGCTACTAGAAACAGCGCACATAGTGAGAAAAGTGATGGACTCCTAAGGAGGCAGGATGCAACCCGGAACCCCACACTATAAAAACCACCCAGTCGAATAGGATGACTGTGATAGACCAAAAAAAAAATAATAATAAATAAATAAATACATAAATAACTAAGTAAATAAAAAAATAAAATAATAATAATAATAATACTATCTCGGAATAAGGCCCTCTTTAAAATAAACTTCACTAAACTGAATGGCCGTCTGGATGCCCTGAGTTTATAATGCAGTTTCTCAATCTCTCGAATGAGTTTCTTTGTAGCAGCAGGTAAATTATATAACAGCTCAAGGCACCCAGACGGCCATTCTGTTTAATAATAATAAAATAATAACAGTAGTAGTAGTAGTAGTAGTAGTAGTAGTAGTAGTAGTAGTAGTAGTAGTAGTAGTAGTAGTAGTAGTAGTCTTGGAATGGAGAAAAAATCCAGTTATGTATGGGTAAAAATTTATTTAAAAATAAACCTAAACACAGAGCTTTCGGGAATTTTAAAAAGAAGAATCGAACAGATTCCAGAAAACTCTCTGTTTAGATTTATTTTTAAATATATTGGTACCCATACATCACTGTGGGTTTGTTTCTCCGATAATAATAATAATAATAATAATAATAATAATAATAATAATAATAATAATAATAATAATAATAATAATAATAACAGATCGAAAATAAAAGCAGAAAAATATACGGCAAAACCACTCGTGAATAAAGATACCATTATCACGACTTGGCCTTAGACAATTCCGTCTCTCCTTGATTCAAGAGGCCGGCCGCCATTAGGAGACGCCGTGCGAAATATCGTGTCTTAATTCCACGTGGCTGAATTTTGGCTCTTCCTTGTGCAGGCACCCGTTTCAATTGCAGCTGGCGGTGGGGGGACCACTCTCTGGATATGGGGAGAGGGGAGAGAGGAGAGGAGAGAGAGGAGAAGGAGGAGGGGAGGGGGGGGGGAGGCTGGGGGTAAGGGCAGTGGGGAGTACCTGCCGCTCTCTTGGAGATGGAGGGATGAGAGGGGGTCGTAGGAGTAAGGAAGAGGGGGTATTCGCCATCAAGTTCGCCAGTCTTCTGGCGATATGGGGAGAGGAGGGGAGGGGAGGGGATGCGGATGGGGTTGGGGTAAGGAGAGTTAGGTAGGGGAGGGGAAGGGTCGCCATGGGGGTAAGAAAGAGGGGATACCTGCCTCTCTCCTGGAGATGAGGAGGGCAGGAGGGTCGTTGGGTTAAGTTGGAGGGGGGTACGCGCCTCTCTACTGGATATGAAGGCGGGAAGGGGGTCGAAGGGGTAAGGATGAAGATGGGGATACCTACCACTCTCCTGGGGAATGGGGAGGAGAGGGTGGGGGTACGGAAAGGGGGTACCTGCCACTCCCAGGAGATGAGGAGGGGAGGGGGCACAGTGTGGAGGTAAGGAAGAATAAGGGGGAGGGGGCGAAAGGAAGGGTTTCTTCCGGTCCTCCTGGATCCCCCGCCCCCTCCAGCCTCAGGAGACTCACTTCCTCTATTCTTCGGGTCCTCCTCCTCCTTCATCCTTCCGTTGTCCTTGAACCTTCCCCTCCGCCCACCACAATATCCACCCTGGAGCGGATATACGGACAGTATGTGCCGAAAAGATTGGTCAGAGTGTCCATAAAACAGAATCTATGGGGCCTGTTTTTGTTCCCCTTCGAGATTAATGCTGTCCAATCCCATTTCGAGATTTCGTACTGTCGCCCTGAGGGGTAACGAGGGCGTCGTACATTCTTTTCACCTGGGAAATTTACGGAGTCATGTAAGTTACAAAGAGATTTACCGAGCCACTGACGTTACAAGGAAATTTATAGAACAACCGACGTTACAAAGAAATTTAAAGAACAACTGACGTTATCAAGAAATTTATAGAACAACCGACGTTACAAAGAATTTTATAGAACAACCGACGTTAAAGAAATTTAAAGAACAACTGACGTTACAAAGAAATTTATAGAACAACCGACGTTACAAAGAAATTTATAGAACAACCAACGTTAAAGAAATTTAAAGAACAACTGACGTTACAAAGAAATTTATAGAGCAACAGACGATACAAAGAAATATATAGAACAACCGACGTTACCAAGAAATTTATAGAACAACCGACGTTGAAGAAATTTATAGAACAACTGACGTTGAAGAAATTTATAGAACAACCGACGTTGAAGAAATTTATAGAACAACCGACGTTACAAAGAAATTTATAGAACAACCGACGTTGAAGAAATTTATAGAACAACCGACGTTACAAAGAATTTTATAGAACAACCGACATTACAAAGAAATTTACAGAACAACCGGCGTTACAAAGAAATTTATAGAACAACCGACGTTACAAAGAAAGTTATAGAACAACCGACGTTACAAAGAAATTTACAGAACAACCGACGTTACAAAGAAATTTATAGAACAACCGACATTACAAAGAAACCTATAGAACAACCGACGTTACAAAGAAATTTATAGAACAACCGACGTTACAAAGAAATTTATAGAACAACCGACGTTACAAAGAAATTTACAGGACAACCGACGTTACAAAGAAATTTATAGAACAACCGACGTTACAAAGAAATTTATAGAACAACCCGTTACAAAGAAATTTATAGAACAACCGACGTTACAAAGAAATTTATAGAACAACCGACGTTACAAAGAAATTTACAGGACAACCGACGTTACAAAGAAATTTATAGAACAACCGACATTACAAAGAAACTTACAGAACAACCGACGTTACAAAGAAATTTATAGAACAACCGACGTTACAAAGAAATTTATAGAACAACCGACGTTACAAAGAAATTTACAGAACAACCGACGTTACAAAGAAATTTATAGAACAACCGACATTACAAAGAAATTTACAGAACAACCGACGTTACAAAGAAATTTACAGAACAACCGACGTTACAAAGAAACTTATAGAACAACCGACGTTACAAAGAAATTTATAGAACAACCGACGTTACAAAGAAATTTACAGAACAACCGACGTTACAAAGAAATTTACAGAACAACCGACGTTACAAAGAAATTTACAGAACAACTGACGTTACAAAGAAATTTATAGAACAACCGACGTTACAAAAAAATTTATAGAACGAACGTTGAAAACATCAATAATGTGAGCCATACATACTAATTCTGAAAAAAATCAATGAATTTGAAAGGGACGAAGGTCTATGTCAACTTGACAGTTGAGTATCATGTATAGTATTGATATGGTATCTATTCATTACTTAACAGTTGAAGCTATTTCAGGTAGGCTAGGCTATAGATATATATATCTTCATCCATCAGTACTAATTAATACTAACTACATGAAAAGTCTGATAACCACTCACTACTGGGCGATAAACTGACAAATAAAAATAAATTCCTATATCTCAGGTTATACATTTAAAGTCATTTCAGGCAGAACAGAGATATCTCACCGCTGCTGAGAATCAAGTAATACTGAATACAGGAAATATCAGATAACTAGTCGTTTTTGGCCAAAATCTGGCAAATAAAAAAGATGCATATTTTAGGTTGTACAATTAAAGCTATTTCAGGTAGGAATAATAGCCTATATCTCACTGCTTCTCAGTATTACGTAATACTGGCTTCAAGAAAGGTCTGATAACTTGCCTTTTTTTGGCCGATAAAACTTAAAAATAAAAAAAAAACGGCATATTTCAGACTGAACAATCAAATACTTAGATTTATATCTCTCCGCCACGCAGTATTATTAAGTAATAATGATTACACGCGAGGTCTGATAACTCAGAAATAAATAAAAATTAAATATTGCATGTTGTCTGCTGAACATTAAACAACTACGAGTTCTTGACTACTGTCAAAAGAACCAGGCTGAGGAGAATGATACTGCTACTAGAGAAAGCGTCTCTCCCACACAATCACAAACAGAAACTTTCCACTCTCCCGGAGGAGAAAGTAAAACCCTCTGATTTAATCTCTCGAAGCTTAAGGTCCTAAGTCTCTTAGGTGGACTTTACTACGGATGGATTTATCCGAGTTGAGAGTCCGAGCATCGGAGAGCAGAGATTCGAGACTAAGTCTTCGGATAGAATGCCGGACTGCAAAGAGGACTTTACTTGAAATGAAAAAAAATATATATATATATATATATATATATATATATATATATATATATATATATATATATATATATATATATATATATTCAAATATTTATATAAATATGCATACATAATACCTCGGTATATCACACATAAATATATATACATATACATATATGTATATATATATACGGTATATATACACGAAGATAAATAAACCCATAAAAACTATATACACGTTGCAACCATATATTTCGGATATCAATACCTCTGTATTCCTGATCGAAATATACATATGCAACGTGCAAATAGGGAAGATTTAAACCCATAAAAATTTCTATCTTCATAGTATACTGTTAGATTACAGTAAAAAAGACATTCAATATATATATATAAAAGATATATATATATATATATATATATATATATATATATATATATGTACATATATATATATATATATATATATATATATATATATATATATATATATATATATATATATATATACATATACTGTATATATATGTGTGTGTGTGTGTGTGTGTGTGTGTGTATAAATGCTTAAAGTAAAACTCGCTGAAGAGACGTCAACACTATTTTTTACCGTATATGTTACTAAACACAATGAATAAAGATAATTGAAATTAATATAGTAAATACCGGTACCCATCACTCTCTCGTGATCTCAGAGTGGGTAAGGATAATCCCTTGAAGTACTGTATATGGACGAGTACATACATATATTCTCTTTCTTGAAAGAATCTTTCACAAACTTGATCAGTTAATCAAGCTGGCCTCTTTAGCCTTGATCCTAATCAAGCTTAATATCTTGTCAGAAAGTTCCAACGGCTTTACGATATTCTTCGTAGACTCATATACACTCTTCTGTGACTTCAGGATGCCTCTCCGAGGGTGGAACCTACTTCCCTGAACAGATAGGAACTTCTACTTCTACTACTTCGTAAAACCGCTTTTCCAATCCCGAAAAAACACTTTTTAGTTTTCTGCAAAAGAAAACTATTGTGCCGGCTTTGTATGTCCGTCCGCACTTTTTCTGTCTGCCCTCAGATCTTACAAACTGCTGGCGCTAGAGGGCTGCAAATTTGCATGTTGATCATCCACCCTCCAATCATCAAACATACCAAATTGCAGACCTCTAGCCTTAGTAGTTTTTATTTTATTTAAGGTTAGAATTAGCCATAATCGTGCTTCTGTCAATATAGGATAGGCCACCACCTGGCCGTGGTTAAAGTTTCATGGGCTGCGACTTATACATCATTATACCGAGACCACTGAAAGATAGATCTATTTTCGGTGGCCTTGATTATACGCTGTACGGAAAACTCGATTGCGCTGAAGAAACGTCGGCGCATTTTTTACTTGTTATTTTAAAGACCCAATATTGCAACACTTGGGTTCGCAATGACTTCCGGAAACTCTAGATTATACTTCTTAGAACCTCAGTTCTCCTTCATCACTCTGAATTAATATTCTTTTCTCTTCTTTTTCTTTTGGTCGTTCGATTCAACCTTCGCATGATTCCAAATTACTTACTAAAGAGGTCGGGTTATTATAATCAGATTCAATATATACGATTTTCATGAGACGTGAAATTCTGCTTCAGAATAATGTTTGAGTTAAATAGTTTTTTAATAAGTAAGGGAAGTACTTAAACTCAGCGAGTTTTGACGAGAGAGAGAGAGAGAGAGAGAGAGAGAGAGAGAGAGAGAGAGAGAGAGAGAGAGAGAGAGAGGGAGAATTATGTCTGAGTAATATAGATAAGGGATAGCATTTACACTCGGCAAGCAGTAAATGAGAGAGAGAGAGAGAGAGAGAGAGAGAGAGAGAGAGAGAGAGAGAGAGAGAGAGAGACTACATCTCATTTACTTAAACTGGCGTTTCAATGCTTTTTTTTATTACTCCTTCAGTTTGGTCATTAAGCTTCATCATGACAGTTTTCATAATAATTGAGAAAATTCATTCATAAAATACTTTCTTGTGAATCTTGTCACAGTTACAAGGTAATCAGAAAATAAACTATACTCTAATACATGTCTTTATAAATGAATGATGTAGGTAATTTCTTCTTGTCAACCGGCTTAGCTGTTGCTCAACAGACTAAAGGAAAACAAGTAAAAAATGCGCCGAAGAAACTTCGGCGCAATCGAGTTTTCTGTACAGCCGCTACAGCATATAATCAAGGCCACCGAGAATAGATCAATCCTTCGGTGGTCCCGGTATAATGCTGTATGAGCCGCAGTCCAAGAAACTTTAACCACGGCCCGGTGTTGGCCTATCCTATATCGATGCCAGAAGCAGGATTATGGCTAACTTTAACCTTAAAGAAAATAAAAACCACTGAGGCTAGAGGGCTGCAATTTGGTATGTTTGATGATTGGAAGGTGGATGATCAACATCCCAATTTGCAGCCCTCTAGCCTTAGTAGTTTTTAAGATCTGAGGGCGGACAGAAGAAGTGGGACAGAATAACGTGCGGACGGACAGACAAAGCCGGCACAACAGTTTTCTTTTACTGAAAACTGAAAAGAAGAGGAAGATATAGCTCTAGGAAGATATAGCTCTGGGAAAAGCATTAAAATGTATTATAATTATGTTCTTCCCTAGATCAGAGGACGAATCATGGGTGAGGTTTCTGTGCAGAAGACCTCCGTAACATTAATATCTTAACTATCATTATGGCTATTGTTACGTTGTTATTGTCACTCTACTGATAAAGCTGGTAACTAGGGCTCCCCATCACATTTGCTGGCATGGATGAATTGAGGTGGGAAATATTAAAATGTTCTATCAAATATATGCATAATATGCCAATATTATGCAGCTAAAAATTGAAAATTAATATGAGTTGCTTTTGTTTCCAAGTCAATGCTTAAAACTCTCAAAATGACTCAATTATCACGACAAAGACAAGAAATACCTTGAAAAGGAATGAGGCCTTATCATAGCCAAAGGGAAAAACATCAATTATGCTAAAGGAATAATGAACACATAAAACGTTACAAGCAAAACGACGGGAAAAAAACATCGTTACAAAAAGTGTTGGAAACAGCGAAACAAGAGAAAAAAAAACTGCAACGAATCAATTTTCCCACGCGGCGCGTGATAAGAAAAAGATGTATTTCACGAAGGCAAACAAAGAAGCAAACACAATACTCAACACGCAAGCATAAATCAAGCAATATAAAAAACGACTGTAGGCGGACCCATAAGTTCTCCTAATTAACGCCGGGACAATTATGAAAATTATAACGATTGAGATAATTAGATGGCTGGAGGAGAAAGCCTGGGTTCTTGCTTTCTTCCATCTTTTTATTTTTCTTTTTTTTTTGGTCATCGTTACATAACGTAATACGTTATATAACTCGATGATTCATGCGTTTTATTCAGCGTTATCGACCTCCAGAGATAGGGAACGGCCTTTACGTTAAATCATGACCTTTATAAGGTCATAAAGAGCCTAATGACTACAACAGTCCTTACATAAAACGGATGGCATCCTCTGAATGGGAGGCTTAACTTTCATCAGTGACAATCATCGAGTTAGAAAAGTAATTAACATTAAATGAGAAAAGTAATGATTTATAATAAACATGACTTGCAGTATTTACTAATTCATTTTAAAGGCAACTTTTAGTATATAATGACTTAAACTAAAGACAATCTGTAGTGTCTAATGATTTGTACTGAAGACAACTTATAGTGTCTAATGATTTATACTGAAGACAGCTTATAGTGTCTAATGATTTATATTGAAGGCAACTTATAGTGTCTAATGATTTATATTGTAGGCAACTTACAGTGTCTAATGACTTATACTGAAGACAGCTTATAGTGTCCAATGATTCATACTGATGACAATTTATAATGTCTAATGGTTTATATCGAAGGCAACTTATAGTGTCTAATGATTTATACTAAGGACAACTTATAGTGTTTAATGATTTATACTGAAGACAATTTATAGGGTCTAATGACTTATACTGAAGAATTACAGTGTCTAATGATTTATATTGAAGACAACTTATAGTATCTTATGACTTATATTAAAGATAACTTCTAGTATTTAATGATTTATGCTAAAGAACACTTAAAGTACCTAATGATTTATACTAAATACAGCTTGTAGTACCTAACGATTTATATTGAAGACAACTTGTGGCATCTAATAACTGATGTTGAAGACAACTTGTGGCATCTAATAATTGATGTTGAAGACACCTTGTCGTATCTAATAATTTATACTGAAGACAACTTGTAGTATCTAATAATTTGAACTGAAGACAACTTATAGTATTTAATAATTGATATTGAAGACGACTTGTAGTGTCTAATGATTTATATTGAAGAAAACTTTTTGTATCTATTGATTTTTATAGTATCTATGAACTGAAACTGAAAACAACTTACAGTATCTAATTATTTATACTGAAGACAACTAGTAGTATCTAATGATTTATATTGAAGATTACTTATAATGCCTGAAGCACCTAATGGTATCTAATGAATTATATGAAAAACAACTTATAAAATCTGCAGCACGTGATTGTGCACTGAAAAGCGACTTTGAAAGGCAAGGAGAAGAAAAAAAAAAGGACGAGATCTCTTTTGGAAGCGCGTTTCGTTTTTGCGTAGCGAAGCGCAGGGCATGAGAGGACAACTGTTTGACAAAGGCCCTTTAATAATGGCGAAAAACTACTGAAGCTCCGCCGATGCACCGGGAACTACTGGCTTCTCCTCCTGCTGTTGCTGCTGCTGCAGCTGCTGTGCTGCTGCTGTGCCGCTGACTCGTGCTCCGGGCAACGCCCTGCTCCAGAGAGCAGATGCATAAACCTACACGGATTAAAAAAAGAAAAAAGAAAAAGCCCCACTAGGTCGACGAAAGAGCATTTGCCTGTTACACACATTTACTAATGATGCTGTTTTTATTGATCGTGTTTGGAATGCATAGGCGTTTTTTAAACATTCTTAACTGCGAATTTAATTGAAATGAACACCAGTCACTAGGATTACAAGGTGCTTTAAATAAATGGCATTTGATATTTAACAGAGCATGTGAATGTTTTGAGAGGTGTCACTTTCACATGGGTGACATAACGCAAAGAAATAATGTTCCAGTAAACGGAGTTATGCAAAACAATCATATCCATCGACTAGACTTTTAAATGGAATAATAATATCTGTCTCGCCTTCCATTGCTCATGTTGAACGAAGCAAACATAAAAAAAAAGAGAATAATCCAATGCAGTTAAAAATTACAGTTCTTACCAGCTTTCAAATTGATTACTGGCTATCTCGCCTTCCATTGCCCATCTTGAACGAAGAAAACATAACATAAAAGAAAAATCCAATCAAGTTAATTATTAAAGTTCTTACGAGCCTTCAAATTCACTAATGGCTATCTCTAGAAGGAAGTAGACATAACATCCAAGAAAAATCCAATCCAGTTATTTATTACAGCTCTTACCATCTTTCAAATTATTTACCCACTATCTCCCGTTCCATTACTCTTCTTGAACGAAATATCAAAACAAAAAATAAACATGTCCAATTAATATCACAGATCTTACCAAACCAAAAGACCACTTCTCTTTCCTCCCCGCAAAGCGAAGACCTGACTCTTCAATCGAGCGCTGGTTGGTCGTGTGTTGGATGGTTCTTCCTCGTTCAACTTGGCCCATGAAGGAATTTAGACTCAAAGGTCATGATATGAATAACATACAACAGTCATTTCATACCTCATGTATCACTAATTTTTGGGTTTTATTCTTACGTTCCCAGAGCCGAAATACCTCGTAATTTTCATATCCGAAGCTCAATTGATGAATTATTATTATTATTATTATTATTATTATTATTATTATTATTATTATTATTATTATTATTATTATTATTATTATTATTATTATTATTATTATTATTATTATTATTATATGAAGGTAATAGACCATCTTTCAAGCAAGTTTTGTTAAAGGGAATGGCAGCATCGGTGGAACTGATTATATATATGGTCTTCTCAATTCTTCTTATTATTTTCTTCTCGTAAGGGCTGATATTTGCTAATAACTGGCCGATGTTCATAGTCTGGATAAGGAATTGGTTTCTTGAAATATTAATTTTATTGCGTAAAAGAAATGGAAATTAAAAGTGGCGTTTGATCCCCGCCAGCCCCCCAGAACCGGACGAACGAACCAATCAGGTGGTGCCCCAATCTACCGACAGTGACCTTCCCTATACTACCATCTCAGTCTCCAACGTCCGGACGCAGAGACCAGCGCGAGCATCGACCTCTTGGAGATGGTTTGTCCCAGGGGCTTAATCCCCTGAAGCAGCCAATGAAAATTCAGCCCTCACAACACGGAACACCCAGGGCACTATGAATACCATCTGACGACCCCCTGCCCACATGAACAAGCCTACCCTTCCTTGAGAATGAACCGATGATACGGTTGGAAACGCTGAAACGTTGGAGTTCCGCTACGCCCTTAGAACAACGACGAAGATTCTACACGATTATACTACAAATCCTGATTTCCACAAACCCTACGGCAATCAAACGCCACTTTTAACTTCCATTCTTTTACGCAATAAAATTACTATTTCAAGAAACCAATTCCTTATCCAGACTATGAACATCGGCCAGTTATTAGGAAATATCAGCCCTGACGTGAAGAAAATAATAAGAAGAATTGAGAAGACCTTATACAAAATCAGTTCCACTAATGCTACCATTCTCTTTAATAAAACATTATTATTATGACGATGATGATTATTATTATTATTATTATTATTATTTTGTCTATCACAGTCATCCTATTCGACTGGGTGGTTTTTTCTCACTATGTGCGCTGTTTCTAGCAGCACAATTTTCTGCATGAGTCCTGGATCTACTTCGGCTTCTATTTTTTCCAGATTCCTTTTCAGGGATTTTGGGATCGTGCCTAGTGTTCCTATGATTATGGGTACAGTTTCCACTGGCATATTCCATATCCTTCTTATTTCGATTTTCAGGTCTTGACACTTATCAATTTTTTCTCTTTCTTTCTCATCTACTCTGATGTCCCATGGTATCGCCACATCAATGAGTGATACTTTCTTCTTGATTTTGTCAATCAACGTCACGTCTCGTCTATTGGCACGTATCACCCCTATCTGTTCTGATGCCATAGCCCCAGAGAATCTTTGCCTGATCGTTTTCTATCACTTACTCAGGTTGGTGTTCGCACCACTTACTACTGCTAGCTGGTGTTTCTTGCACAGGCTCCATTGGAGGGCTTTTGCTACTGAATCATGCCTCTTTTTGTACTGGTTCTGTGTAGGCGCCGGACATTCGCTTGCTATGTGGTTTATGGTCTCGTCTTTCATATTGAACTTCCTGCATGTGGGTGAGATGTTATTTCAATTTATTGTTCTTTGAACACATCTGGTTCTTAGGGCCTGACCTTGTGCCGCTGTTAGCATTCCTTCTGTTTCCTTCTTGAGTTCTTCCCTCTGTAGCCATTATAATAATAATAATAATAATAATAATAATAATAATAATAATAATAATAATAATAATAATAAATACTATTATTATTATTATTATTATTATTATTATTATTATTATTATTATTATTATTATTATTATTATTATTCAGAAGATCAGCCCCTATTCATATGAATCAAGCCTACAGTGGCCATACACATAAAATTCTTCATGATTTAAAGGAACATGATGTTCATTTGAAATAAGTTGCAGAAAATAATGGGAAATGCAGAAAAAAAGAGATGTCACCAAAAAAGGGGAAAAAAGATATATTAATAAATACATAAATAAAAATATAAATAAATGATTAAAATACAGGTTGACTTGTTTTAGGGTAGAATAACTGCACAGAAACGTAACTTACGTTCAGTTGGAGTATATTAAGACAACGCCTGCCCCATTTTCAATAAGCAATCGTGACAATGATGAAATTCCTGGGAAACATTTCCGCAGTGTTGAAATTATGCGGTAAATAGCGCCACGAAAAGGTATTTAATCAATAATGCCCATAAGCCGGTAACTCTGTGCGATATTAGGTCTAAAGAATAAATATTTTAAAATTTATTAATAGGTTTAGTCTCCTATATCCGCTGCTTGAAAGTAATTTTTGACGAATTCTCCCGTGACTTAGTATCTGGATCAAATCCATAGACCGAAGTATATAGATTCATTTTAAAAAGTGGATTAGGAGATTCAAGTTTACAAGGAGCAGCTGAAAGTGACAATGAATGATACAACACGTCAATTATATATATATATATATAAATATATATATATATATATATATATATATATATATATATATATATATATATATATATATATATATATATATATATACACATCATGACAAACGTTGTGCTTTAAATATAATAGATAAGGGCTCAGTTACAGAGCTCAGTTACAAAGTGAAATCCGAATAAGCATTTTATATCTAATCACAAATCATAAAAAATGAAAATTACCTGGAGGAAATTTTTTGACGAATGCTTTCGGGAATCAACATCTGGATCAACCTAATAAATCAAATTCATAGAAACAAAAGAATTCTGTGATTTTACTTTGCAAGGGGCAACTAAGACAGGCAGTGAACGAAAAAATACGTCAATAATACACATACATCACGGCAAATGCTCTACTCTAATATAACACGTAAAGGCTAGGTCACAAACTGAAATCAGGGCAAGCATTTTATGATATCTAATTGTAGATCATAAAGAATGAACATTACCCGAGAGAAAATTACAGATAAGTGGTACAGACAAAACAGATATTCACTGTAGGAGATACTGAAATTATCGACATTTTAACCAAACCAAACAGAATAGCTGCTGTTATTATCAGATCTCTTTGTTGTGACTTTCATCAGTACTGCTAAGAAACAGTGGTATTTTTTACAGTGAGATATTTACGGGCTGCCCTATGAGCAAAAGTCCTTGCTGGCATAAAGCCAGCTCAATCTAAAACAACAACAACAGTGAGATAAAAGGTAAAGTAACTCCCACTAGAAATGGTCACATTTCGGAATGTAATTGAAGAGCAGTGTAATATGGACACGATATATATATATATATATATATATATATATATATATATATATATATATATATATATATATATATATATATATATATATATATATATATATATATATATATATATATATATATATATATATCGAAGTAACTTGATCCAAAGGAACGAACCTCAGGATCATCTACGATTACAACAGAGCTCGAATGGAGCTTAGGGCCAAACACAGGTTTTAGGGCTAATCCTTCATTGAAGGCTCACCATAGGTTAGGGCTCACTTGGCTGGCTAAAAGCCCCCGAAAGCAAATATACCGAAGGGCAATTAGACTCGGATTGTAAGTGTACGGTCAATATCACCGATTATCTATCTCGCATGGCTAGTGGGTGCCAATCTGGTGAAGCGATTTACTTTCTACTAAAGGAGATTTTAGAAGGCAGCGTGAATAAAAGAGAATATACGATACTCATATATACTTACGTGCATACATCCATGATACACACAAACAGACCCATACACACACAAACATTATATATATATATATATATATATATATATATATATATATATATATATATATATATATATATATATATATATATATATATATATAGTCATTTGAAGGAACAAATAAAAGCTATAAATTTGGTGATTATGAATAAAAGCAAATCAGTAACTAAAAAGAAAATATTGCGCCTGAAATGAAAGCTTACATTTTCTAAAGACGACTTAATGACTCCACAACTACTCTCCATTCATACACAAACACATGATTCTTTAACAGTACATCGTCATCGTCTGCGTATATGGCAACTATTTTGCTATGGACATTACGGATATTAACAACACATTTTCCATATTTATAATAACTCTTTTGCTTTTTTAGGCCTTACCAAAGCCTCCATATTAATATACTTTTCATAAACCTATGATTTAACTCTCCTAAAGGCTTAACCACCATGAAACAGTCTCATGGATCTCTTAGATAATATTCACAAAACAGTCTCATGGATCTCTTATATAATATTCATGACACAGTCTCAAGGATTCTCTTATATAATATTCATAGTCTCATGGATCTCTTATATAATATTCATAAAACAGTCTCACGGATCTCTTATATAATATTCATAAAACAGTCTCACGGATCAATTATAAAATATTTATAAAACAATCTCACGGATCTCTTATAAAATATTCATAAAACAGTCTCACGGATCTCTTATATAATATTCATAAAACAGTCTCACGGATCTCTTATATAATATTCATAAAAACAGTCTCACGGATCTCTTATATAATATTCACAAAACATTCTCATGGATCTCTTATATAATATTCACAAAACAGTCTCACGGATCTCTTATAAATTTATAATATTTATAAAACAGTCTCACGGATCTCTTATAAATTTATAATATTCACAAAACAGTCTCACGGATCTCTTATAAATTTATAATATTCATAAAACAGTCTCACGGATCTCTTATATAATATTCATAAAACAGTCTCACGGATCTCTTATATAATATTTATAAAACAGACTCACGGATCTCTTATATAATATTCATAACAGCCTAACGGATCTCTTATATAATATTCGCAAAACAGTCTCACGGATCTCTTATATAATATTTATAAAACAGACTCACGGATCTCTTATATAATATTCATAGCAGCCTCACGGATCTCTTATATAATATTCACAAAACAGTCTCACGGATTTCTTATATAATATTCATAAAACAGTCTCACGGATCTATTATATAATATTCATAAAACAGCCTCAAGGATCTCTTATATAATATTCACAAAACAGTCTCACGGATCTCTTATATAATATTCGCAAAACAGTCTCACGGATTCTCCTATATAACGTTC